>NC_053489.1:675414595-675674595 GCF_905171775.1 Rana temporaria | reverse complement strand
GTCGCATGATGTCCAGTCAGGATTCTACAACCACTTTGCCGATGTCAATCTGTCATTGGCGGGCAGCAAGTGGTTAAACAATTGATGAAATGGCAATCCTGTATACTAATGCTGTGTGATGGTCCCGCCTTGTTGTTGATGATGATGGGTTGCCATCACAACGGCGTACACTTCCGCAGCCGACGCTCATTGTGATGGCAACCCAAGTCGTTGACGGCGCGGCGCTAGAGCAGTCTTGCGAATGCACGAGATTGGGGCGTGACGGGTTTTTCGTTCTGACGCGTCATCCCGACTATTCCCGGAAGAAACTGCTTGTGGGCTTCACAATGCCCACAAGCAAAATGAGAACGTTCAAGAGGCCAAGATATAAAGTCTTCCTTTACAATAACTCGGCGGGACATTTTAAAATAGTAAGTGACACCAGAGAGACGTATAGAACGAGAGATGAAAGCAGATCTTTTTAAAATTTGAAAAATGTGATGGGAACCCCGCTTTAAAAATCTCCAGTGCGCATGCTCCAAATGGCGTCGCTAGGACGTCATTGTTTTCGGCGTTAACGTCAATTACGGCCATCCGTATTCGCGACCGACTTACGCAAACGACGTAAAAATTCAAAACTCGGCGCGGAAACCACGGCCATACTTAACATTAGCTACCCCTCGTATAGCAGGGGTAACTATCCACCGGAAAAAGCCGAACGCAAACGATGTAAAAAAAAAAAAGCGACGGGCGAGCGTTCATTTCTGAATCGGCGTATCTCCTCATTTGCATATTCGTCGCGAGTAAAACACGAAACGCCACCTAGCGGACAGCGGAAGATTTCAGCCTAAGATCCGACGGTGTAAGTCACTTACACCTGTCAGATCTATCTAAGGGAGATCTATGCGTAACTGATTCTTATGAATCAGTCGCAGAGATCCGACGGCGTATCAGGAGATACGCCGTCGTATCTCTTTGTGAATCTGGCCCACTGTGTTTTTTTTTTTTAATCCTGAAAAGCAAAAGCCATAATGAGCTAGTATGCACCGCATACTAGCTCATTATGAAATACTTACCTCGGAACGAGGTGAGAGGAACTTACCTGCTCCACGCCGAGGGAGATGTCATCTTTCCTCAGCGTGTCTTCCGGGTATCGCCGCTCCAGCGCGGTGATTGGCTGGAGTGGCGATCTCTGCTGCGCATGCGCCGCTGCAGTCAGCGGCGCATTGCGGGGGAATATCTACTAAACCTTACAGGTTTAGGAGATATTCTTTTGAGCCCTTTCACACTGGAAACGCCTATAGCGGAGCGGTAAAAACGCTATTTTACAGCGTTTTCAATTCATTTCAATGGAGGGGCGTTTTTGGAGCGTTTTAATAGCGCAATGTTTACTGCAAAAACGCGCCAGTGTGAAAGGGCTCTTATACCTACAGTTAAGCCTTATTATACCACTTTAACCTATAGGTAAGCCTTATTATAGGCTTACCTCTAGGTTAAAGTGGTAGTACAGAGTATACTACCACTTTAAACTACTGGGTCTCCTGGGGAGGGGTACTGCAGGCCTCTGGCCTAGTAACTACGCAGTCAAGTACAACCAATTACAGCCAGCAACTGGGATTATTCAGAATGGTCCCTTTTGTCATAATGGCACGGAATCGAATAGTTTTACAGTGGAGGAGAGATGTCCGGAGAGCAACAGTCTGCAGGAGCTAGTGCAGAGGAGCAATAGTCTGCATGGTGTTACGCAAGGTAAAAGACTGTAAAATGTTAGGCCTCGTACACACGATAGGTTAACCAGAGGACAACGAACGGTCTGATGGACCGTTTTCATCGGTCAAAACCGATCGTGTGTGTGTGTGCCCCATGGGTTATTTAACCATGAATTCCTAACCGAAAGGTTAAAACCGATCGTTAGTAAGCACGACCATCGTTTAAAAATCCACGCATGCTCAGAATCAAGTCGACGCATGCTTGGAAGCATTGAACTTCGTTTTTTTTTCAGCATGTCGTTGTGTTTTACGTCACCGCGTTCTGACACGATCGGTTATTTAACCTATGGTGTGTGGGCGCGACGGACCATCAGTCAGCTTCATCGGTTAACCGTTCTCATCGGATGGACTGATCGTGTGTACGAGGCTTTAGAAGTTACCTCAGTTCTTCAAGGATAATTCAATTCATCAATCTTTACTAAAATATGATGGCAAAGCAACATGTTCTGTGGGCATCCCGTATCCTCCTTACCCCATCCAAGTTATATCCCCCAATAAACAAAACAACACAAATGACTGTTCATGGTCTCTGAGGTGATAGATGGAGGTCTGGCGTGGGTGATATGGTGGATGTTGGTTACTAGTAGCAACCAACTGCTACACACAGTTTAATTGGTTGTCTGTGGTCAGTAAGTGAGCTTGGTTTTTTCCCATAGCTCTCTGTCTATTTATCTCGGACCTCTGTTTCTCACTTTCCTCTGGTAACAGGGGCGGTCATCCCTTGTGGCAACACTCGGTTCACCGTCCGGCTGAACCTCTGCAATGATCAGGCTCCCCTCAGGCTAGGCCTCTACACATGTGGCTAGGCCTCAGGCCTAACCTTCAGCTGCTGCTTCACATACAGGCCTCAGTCTTTGGCTAAAAAAAAAAAAAAAACACGGATCACCTGACTCATTCCCCTTAAATAGACTCTCCCAGCATGCTTAGCCACGAATATGATTGGCTGAGAAAGCCATGTCTATTCACAACATGAACTCACTTTGGTCTTGTCATTCTAATGCCAAAGGCAGCAGCGCCACCTATTGACAGAAGAGAGAAATGCACCGGGTTAAGGGCAAAAACGATCTTATCCAGTAGTTCTCAACCTTTTTAATGCCGTGACCCCTTGATAACATTTCCCAAATTGTGGGGACCCTTTACAGTAAAATTATTTTCATAGCGTGGGTTGGGTTGTCAGCAGTGTTTACAACCGTCCGTATTTTTACGGACAGTTCGTAAAAACGGGCACTTTTCTCCCCCATTCGTAAATGTCCGTGGTTGCGGGAATGTGCCAGTAAAAATAGCCGAGATCAGTTCGCTTTGGAACTGCACATGGAGATTGGAGGCAGGGGGTTATGGTGGCTGCGGTGGCACCGCAGAGGGGGATGGAGGCAGGGGGAGATTGGAGGCAGAGGGTGTTGGTGGCACCGCAGAGGGGGATGGAGACAGGAGGCCTGGGGGAGATTGGAGGCAGGGGGAGATTGTGGCACCGCAGAGGGGAGTGAAGGCAGGGGGTGTTGGTGGCAGAGGGGGATGGAGGCAGGGGGTGTGAAGGCGAGGAGGGGTGAAGGCAGGGGGTGATGGTGGCACAGGGTGATAGTGGCAGGGGGTGATGATGGCAGGCGGTGTTGGTGGCATGGGGTGTTGGTGGCAGAGGGGGATGGAGGCAGGGAGTGTTGGTGGCAGAGGGGGATGAAGGCAGGGGTGATGGTGGCAGAGGGGGATGGAGGCAGGGAGTGTTGGTGGCAGAGGGGGATGAAGGCAGGGGGTGTTGGTGGCAGAGGGGGATGGAGGCAGGGAGTGTTGGTGGCAGAGGGGGATGAAGGCAGGGGTGATGGTGGCAGAGGGGGATGGAGGCAGGGAGTGTTGGTGGCAGAGGGGGATGAAGGCAGGGGGTGATGGTGGCAGAGGGGGATGGAGGCAGGGAGTGTTGGTGGCAGAGGGGGATGAAGGCAGGGGGTGATGGTGGCAGAGGGTGATGGAGGCAGGGAGTGTTGGTGGCAGAGGGGGATGGAGGCAGGGAGTGTTGGTGGCAGAGGGGGATGGAGGCAGGGAGTGTTGGTGGCAGAGGGGGATGGAGACAGGAGGTGATGTGACTAAATAATTTGCCCTTATTATATCGTGCCTGCGCAGTCAGCTCTACACGGCTCCTAGTCGGTGTGCAGGCGCCGTATAGAGCCGACTCGCGGTTCGGCTACTTTTGGAAAGCCGTGACGCGCCTTATCCGCCGGTGGGAGTTTTTCTCAGGCACGTCAATCATATGGGCGAAGTCCCAGATGACATTGCGGCACTGCACAGGAACGCCCAGTCCCGCGGGAGCGAGTACCCGGAGGCCGGGAGGAAAATACCGTATGTACACCCCCAAAAAAAAAAAAAAAGAAACGACATACTGTACCTGTTTAAGGTATACTGAAAGTAATGTTATTTACTTGTTTTTTGGGTGAAACTCCGCTTTAAGGTAATTAATTGTAGTCCCTTATGGGGCGTGGTTAAACAAAACCTTTGATTGCTAGGTCACAAGCAAGAATCTCACAGACACAAACCCCAGCACAATCGAAAAAAAAGAATAAAAAGCTTCTATTACAAATGGTTTTGTACACACTGCTAAAAAGTGCGTTACACAAAATGTGGAAGGATTCAGGAGTGCATTGCATACAGAGTATGGGGTTCAGGAGTGAATTGGTCATGCTGGCAGTTGTCCCCTGTCAGTTGTTTAGGCTGGCAGTTGTAGTCCCCCTGCCAGTTGGTCAGGCTGGCAGTTGTAGTTTCCCTGTCAGTTGGTCAGGCTGGTAATTGTAGTCCCCCTGCCAGTTGGTCAGGCTGGCAGTTGTAGTCCCCCTGCCAGTTGGTCAGGCTGGCAGTTGTAGTTCCCTATCATGCTGGCAGTTGTAGCCACTCACCCTCTGAAGCTCCCTCTCGATCTCCCCAGCCTTGGTGACGATGGGCCCCCTCACAGCATACTCCACCACTGCCAGCACCTGGGGTTCAAAGACTGTAGGGTGAGGATCCGGCTCCACACTGTAGGGACCTCCGTCACCACACTACTCTTGGCCCTCCTGGGGGCCCCAGCGTCCATCCTCTTAAGCCCACTGAGGAGCACCGGACCCTCATGTCACTGCCGCTCTGTGGTGGGCAGAGAAGGGAGGAAGATCAGGGTTCACCTCTGTGGTGCTCTGTGTGTGGGGAATCAGGAGGCTGTTTGTTTGGGCACATGTTGCCTGACAAAGGGGGTGGGACACCCGATAGACCTGCCCATCCCTGACATCAGAGGCAGAATTTGACAGCTACACTTTCCCTCATTAAGGCCGGCCGTACCCCAGTCAGCTTTCCCACCAATCCCTGGCTGTGCTAGATGTACTTCACACTGCTGTAGGTCCTACTCTACTGTTACCAGGCATGTAATTGAGTACTGTGGGACAAAGGTGAAAATGCGGCACAATCCAGGATGGTTGGGAGGCGTGCAGATCTCCCAGGCACCTTTTGAGACCTCTGATCCTCCTGTCTATTCCAGGTTTTCCACCTCTCCTTTTCAGTCAATTTAGTCTCACCTGGCACACCCAAGTCAGTACTCTGCAGTCTGGAGAGGAAACAGGACTGCTCTGCTGGAGATAAAGGTTGGTAATCATTGTGTATTTGGAGATGACAGTCAGTAGACTTGGTAGGATTTCTGATGAGTAGATTGTAGATTTGTGGAAAGTTTAGTTTTGTTCTCTGAAGTATTGTACAGCAACTGGAAATATCACCAGTATAGTCACTGCTGTTTGCCATAACATTACTGGGCTGGTATTGGATTGTGCATTCCCTTCAACTTTGACTGAATTTAACTAAAGTGAAGATCAGCTTTAAACTGTCCCAAGCTGGTTGGCCTTTCTTAGAGGTGACACCCACTGCGCACATTGTATAAACCAGTGTTTCTCAACTCCAGTCCTCGAGGTGCCCCAACAGGTCATGTTTTCATGATCTTCCTCAGTTTAAACAGCTGTGGTATTTACGAAGGCAGTGAAACTGATGCAAAATAATGGGAAGCCTGAAAACATGACCTGTTGGGGCGCCTTAAGGACTGGAGTTGAGAAACCCTGGTATTAACAATATGAAGCCTTGGTTATGTAATGTGTATGGGCTAAACCAAAAACTACAGTGCTACTGGTCAAGTCCCAGATGCCGGCCATGTCTTTAAGTTCATCCACCTGTATGCATATCCCATCTCATCTGCATTCCAGGCTGTGGCTTTTCTTCTATTGTTGAAATAAAGCTGTGTCTTTATCCCTGTTTTGTGACACCCTTACCTGATTAATGAAGTCAAGGGAATTTCTGGTATATTTCCACGTGGTGTCACCAGAGGTTGCTTTTTTAGACTTTCAACATCCAGTCATTTAATCCCTCTCTGCATGTGTGGAGAGCCTCTGCGTATGTGCGCAAGTGAGCCCAGGCTGTTTCGTTTTTATTGTGACAACGTTGTCATTGGTGAAGGTTTCAAATGATTTTGCTTTTGGCTCATTAAGGCACCTTTCACACTGGGGTGGGAGCTGTGGTGGCGGTATAGCGCCGCTAAAAATAGCAGCGCTATACCGACGGAATTGCCGTGGGATTCGGCCTAGCGGTATTAACCCCTGGGTCAATACCGCCCGCAATGCGCCTCTGCAGAGGTTTTAAATTGGAAGCAGCGGTATACACACCGCTCCACTCACCGCTCCAAAGATGCTGCTGACAGGAGATTTTTTTTGCTCTCCTGTCAGCACATCGCCTCAGTGTGAAAGCCCTCCGGCTTTTACATTAAAGCGGGAGTTCACCCGAAAAACTATTAACATTAGATTGAGGCTCGTTTTGTCAAGGGGAATCGGGTTTTTTTTTTTTTTTTTTTATCAAAGCCGTACTTACCGTTTTAGAGAGAGATCTTCTCCGCCGCTTCCGGGTATGGTCTTCGGGACTGGGCTTTCCTATTTGATTGACAGGCTTCCGACGGTCGCATACATCGCGTCACGAGTAGCCGAAAAAAGCCGAACGTCGGTGCGGCTCTATACGGCGCCTGCGCACTGACGTTCGGCGTTCCTTTTCGAAAAATCGTGACGCGCTGTATGGAAGCCTGTCAATCAAATAGGAACGCCCAGTCCCGCAGCCCATACCCGGAAGCCGAGGAGAACATCCGTCACTAAAACGGTAAGTACGGCTTCGATTTAAAAAACAAAAAAAAACTACCCGATTCCCCTTCACAAAACGAGCCTCAATCTAATGTTAAAAATTGTGTTTTTGGGTGAAACTCCACTTTAAGGTTGCTGGGCAGGAGTCTTTCAGGCGGTATAGCCGTGCTATTTTTTGCGCTGTACCGCCTGAAAAACTCCTCAGTGTGAAAGGGGTCTAAGGCTTCATAAACTGAACTGGGTTCATAAACTGAATTTTATTTTTTTTGGAGTTTGGGTGTGTTTTTTATTTATTTTTTTATTTTTTTTAACCACTTAAGCCCTGGACCTATATGCAGCTAAAGGACCAGGCCACTTTTTGAAATTCGGCACTGCATCGCTTTAACTGATAATTGCATGGTCGTGCGACGTGGCTCCCAAACAAAATTGTCGTGTTTTTTTCTTTTTTTTTTCACAAATGGAGCTTTCTTTTGGTGGTATTTGATCACCTTTTTATTTTTTGCGCTAAAAAAAACAAAAATAGAGTGAATATAAAAATATATATATATATTCCTCAGTTTAGGCTGATACGTACTCTTCTACATATTTTTTGGTAAAAAAAATCGCAATAAGCGTTTGGTTTGCGCAAAAGTTATAGCGTTTACAAAATAGGAGATAGTTTTATGGCATTTTTATTAATAATGGTGTGTGTGTGTGTGGGGGGGGGGGGGGGTTTTTTTTTTTTTTTTTTTTTTTTTTTTTTGTTTTTTGACTGCGACATTATGGCGGACACTTTTGACACTATATCTTGGGGCCATTGTCATTTTTACAGTAAAAATTGCTATAAAAATGCACTGATTACTGTGAAAATTACAGTGAAGGGGTTACCCTGTAGGGGGCGCTGAAGGGGTTAATTGTTTCCTAGGGAGTGTTTACTACTGTGTGGGGGCGTGGCTTTGCGTGCGACGTCACTGATCGTCGTTCCCTATGACAGGTAACAGACGATCAGTGGCAGTCTCACTAGGAAGAACGGGGAAAGGTTTGTTTTACACTTACCTCTCCCCGATTGGGTCACGGAGCACAGGACCAGGTCGCGAGCGCACTGCCCTTGCGACCCCACGGCTGGGCTCTTAAAGGCTACGTTCAGGTATGTGCCTGTGCCCAGCCATGCCCTTCTGCTGACGTATATCAGCGTGAAGGGGGCCTTGAGAGGTTAATAAGCCCATAAACTCCACTATGTTATCCTATGGGTCCATGCACACATGAACGTTGTTTTCTGAACGCCCCAAAATCACATTCGGGAGCCGTTTTTCTGACCACAAAAAAATGCCAAATGCTTAAAGCGGATATTCACCCAAAAAACAAGTATATAACATTACATTATGTATACCACAAACATGTACAGTATGCTTTTTTTTTTGGGGGGGGGGGGGGGGGTGTACATGCAGTGTTATCGCTATTTTTCACCTGGCTTCCGGGTACTAGCTCCCGCGGGAGTAGGCTTTCCTATGCAGTAGCGCAATGTCCTCTGGGACTTCGCCCAAATGATTGATGTGCCTGACAACCCCACCCCCCCCTCCCGGTGGATAAGGCGTGTCACGAGTTTCCGAAACTAGCGAAACTGCGAGTCAGCTGTATACGGCGCCTGCGCACCGGCTAGGAGCCTTGTAGAGCTGACTGCAAAGGCGCCATATAGAGCTGACTCGCAGTTCGGCTAGTTTCGGAAATTCGTGGCGCGCCTTATGCGCTGGGGGGGGGGGGGGGGTTGTCAGGCACGTCAATCATTTGGGCGAAGTCCCAGAGGACATTGCGCCACTGCTAGTACCCGAAAGCCAGGTGAAAAATAGCGATAATACCGTATGTACACCCCCACAAAAAAACAAACAGCATACTGTACATGTTTGATGTATACAGAATGTAATGTTGTATACTTGTTTTTTTGGGTGAACCTCAGCTTTAAAAAAACATGGCTCACCAGCAGTTTTGATCCGTGTATGTGTTTTTTTTTTTTTTTTTTTTTTTTTTATTAATGCGAACGCAGAAAAACGCTATTGCAAAAACATATAAAAACGGCAGTAGCTTTGCAGTGAGTCTTACCAATTTTTTTTTTTTTTTAACATTATTTTAATGTCCAGTGTGCATGGAGCCTTGGCCACATGTTGTTGTTGTTGTTGTTGTTGTTGTTATTATATAGATTGTTTTTGTTTCTTTTCTATTTAATACAATTTTGTATCTAAACCACTGAGAGTTCCATACTGAAGCCCCTTTTCTTCAAACCTGCTGGGTTTTATTTTATTTTTATTTTGCATACACTCAGTGGTGATCGGCTCAGCTTTCCTCATGAATGACTTCAGTTTGTAGCCGGGGGGTTGCGTGTTTCAGGGCACTGCCAACCAATAAGAAGCTGGGCTCTGTGAGAGCAATGTATTTACAGGGCAGATGGGGCACGGATGTGACTGGATGGACACTCCTACGCAGGGCCTTCTTAATAGCATCACGGGCCCCTGGGCAAAGTAATGCTCTGGGGCCCCTACAATGATGATAGTGCAGGTAAACGGACATCAAGTAGGTAGGATGCAGATTGCCTCCCCTGTGTATCTATCACTCTCAGTGCCATCATGGGGGGGCCCCCATTTTCGGGGCAGCGTGGGCTCAAGGACCAGCTGCTTTGGGGAAAGTGCAGGGGCCCCCCATGCAGCTGGGGGGCCCTGGACATTGCCCAGGTGTGCCCTCTCATTAAGACAGCCCTGCTCCTACATATCCTTAGCTGACAGCTCAGTTCTAGGTCTTAAGATATATTAAGGCCTCATGCACACTGGAAGTTAAAATACTGTTCTAAAAATGGCAGTAGCTTTTGTAGTGAGTTTTTTTTTTTTTTCTTTCACAATTTTTGCAATAGTGTTTTTAGCTTTTTAGCGTTTGTTAGCTTTTAATTTTTTTTCCAATGGATCAAAAACGTCAAATGCTGGTGAGCACCGTTTTTAAGCATACATCAGCGTTTATTGACGTTGGCACTTTTTTACAGCAGAAAAACTCTTCCTCAGGACCCACTAGTTTTATTTTTTACCATTTGCCGACCGCTGCCTGTAGATTTATGTCGGCAGAATGGCGCGGATGCTCAAAGGGATGTACTTTTTACGCCCCTTTTGAATTTGCGGGTGCGCGCTCCTGCCGTTGAGCTTCGTGACCATGCCTGTGGAACCCGTGGACTCTGTGTCACGGAGCAGCAGAACGGGGAGATGCCTATGTAAACAAGGCATTTCCCTGTTCTGTCTAGTGAGAGGACAGCGATCTACTGCTCCCTGTCATCGGAAGCAGTGATCACTGTTGTATCACTTGAAGCCCAGCCCCCACACAGTTAGAACACATTCCTAGGACACACTTAACCCCTTCCTCGCCCCCTAGTGGTTAACCCCTTCCCTGCCAGTGACTTTTTTCCAGTAATCTGTGCATTTTTATAGCACTGATCGCTGTATAAATGACAATGGTCCCAAAATAGCGTTAAAAGTGTCCGATGTGTCCGCCATCACCAACCAAGAAAAAGCTCTATTTGTGGGGAAAAAAATACATCAATTGTGTTTGGGAGCCACGTCGCATGACCGTGCAATTGTCAGTTAAGCACTTAAGACCCGGACCTTTAGGCAGGTAAAGGACCCGGCCAGTTTTTGCAATTCGGCACTGTGTCGCTTTAACTGACAATTGTGCGAATCGGCTCCCAAACAAAATTGGCGTCCTTTTTTCCCCCACAAATAGAGCTTTCTTTTGGTGGTATTTGATCACCTCTGCGGTTTTTCTTTTTTGTGCTATAAACAAAAATAGAGCAACAATTTTGAAAAAAAATCTTTTTTTTTTTTTTTTACTTTTTGCTATAATAAATATCCCCCAAAAATATATAAACTTTTTTTTTTCTCAGTTTAGGCCGATACGTATTCTTCTACATTTTTTTGGTAAAAAAAAAAATCGCAATAAGCGTTTATCGATTGGTTTGCGCAAAATTTATAGCGTTTACAAAATAGGGGATATTTTTATTGCATTTTTATTAATTTGTATTTTTTTTTTTTTTTTACTAATGGCGGCGATCAGTGATTATTTTTTTCGTGACTGCGACATTATGGCGGACACATCTGACAATTTTTACAAATTTTTGGGACCATTATCATTTTCACAGCTAAAAATGCATCGTTTACTGTGAAAATGACAATTGGCGTTTGGGAGTTAACCACTAGGGGGTGCTGAAGGGGTTATGTGTGACCTCATCTGTGTTTCTAACGGTAGGGGGCGGGTTGGACGTGTGACGTCATTGATCGTGTTTCCCTATATTGGGGAACACCCGATCAATGACAGCGCCACAGTCAAGAACGGGGAAGCTGTGTTTACACTCACACACCTCCCCCCGTTCTTTAGCTCCGGGGGCCGCGGAGCTTCGGACCGGGTCGCGACCCACGGCTGGGCACTTAAAGAGGACGTATCTGTATGTGCTTGTGCCCAGTCGTGCCATTCTGCCGACATATATCTGCAGGAGGCGGTCCTTAACTGGTTAAAGCGACGCAGTGCTGAATCACAAAAAATGGCCCAGTCATTGGGCAGCCAAATCCTGCGCGGCTGAAGTGGTTAAAGCCAGAAATTGCTGATTAACTGTGTGTGTGTGTGTGTGTGTGTGTGTGGGCACATAGGATAACACTGTGGAGAGTTATTGACTGTAGAATAAAAATGTCTAAAGCCAAAAACAGCTGCTGTAAAAACATCCCGTGTGCATGAGGTCTAACAGATACAAACTGGGACTGTCATGCGCTGCATTGCGGCAAACCAATGACAGAAAAATTCAAGATTCTAATGATACTTTGGACCAAAAAAGTCCCAACAAAAATAGATCCTTAGGCCGCGTTAACATATGTGCGGCCGCGGTTCCCATCAGGTCCAAAAAAATGCACATGAATCTTTTGGGATTCGGACATGTGTGAACCAGCTCCATTGAGAGTACCGTATTTATCGTGGTATAACGCGCTCCCGCGTATACCGCGCACCCCTAAAGTGGCCCCCAATTTTTTTTTTTTTACTTAGTTATGGTGTCTTGCGCGGCGTCCTTCTGCGGCTTCGGGTGCCCTCTTTGGCGGGTCCGGTGCCCTCTTTGGCGGGTCCGGCGTCCTTCTGTGGCGTCTTCGCGTCCTTCCCGCCACGAGTTTGAATACTGCGCAGTACACTCGTGAATCTTCGGGCAGGCTCGGCAACTGTCGCGCTGACGTCCTGTACGTACAGGACGTCAGTGCGAGAGGCGCCGAGACTGCCCGAAGATTCACGAGTGTACTGCGCTCGGTATATGCCGGCGCAGTATTCAAACTCGTGGTGGATATCGGCGTATATCGCGCACCTACGATTTTGTTGGGTAAGGGCAAAATAGTGCGCGGTATACGCCGATTAAATACGGTAAGTCATGCCGAAGTTAGGGTTCCCCATTGATGCCCAGCCAATCGCATAGCATTTCTTCACTCACTCCAATTCTGAAAACAGTCCTTGCCTTTTTTTTGTTTTCTAATAGGGGATGAGATTTTGGATAGGGTAAGGAATTATGGGATGCCCAACGTGACAACAGCTTGAACTAAAAGGACAACTTCCTCTCAGATCCTCCTGCACACTCATTCCTTTGGCCACCGATACGAGTTCCACTTGAAGAATGTTGGCCCACCTGGCTGCCACCAGTCACGCCTGGCTGTTTTCTGTCCCAGTCCTGCCCCTGAGTACAAAAGTGAAATAATTTTACTCCTAATTTATGTCACTTGTTTTGTACACAGCCTACATCTAGATGGAGGTGCCCTCTCTTGCTTGTTCATATACTTGTAGTGGGACCCCCGTTGGGGCTGCTTTAATGATGCCAGGGCCGGTACAAGGCAGGGGCGGGAGGGTTGAGTGCCCAGGGCACTACCATTTAGTTCAGGAGGGGGGCGCAATCAGCTGCGGCCGCCAGACCAGTTGTGTGTGTGTGTGTGTGTGTCACTGTCATACAGCGCGTGCAGCGGCAGTGGCACTTCACAAATCGTGTGCCGACTGGCTGCCGAGTGCGCTCCTTTCCTCCTGTGTGTTTACTTGCTGCGGCTGTTTACTCGCTCCCCCCTCTGTGAAAAAAGTAAGCAAACAATAATTGAATGACTGTATTGGGGAGGGGAGGGGGGAGGTGGACTGAGACGACCATTGTTTTTTTAATAAAAAATGGCATTTAAAAAACAAATGTTTTATTTTGCGCTTGCCTTCTCTGACTAAAAAAAAAAACATCAATTGCAGCCCCACTGTGCCCATCACACGCAGCCACTGTGCCCATCACACGCAGCCACTGTGCCCATCACACGCAGCCACTGTGCCCATCACACGCAGCCACTGTGCCCATCACACGCAGCCACTGTGCCCATCACACGCAGCCATTGTATCATCAATTGTCGCCACTGTGCCCATCATGCGCAGCCACTGTAAAAAACGGGGGGGGGGGGGGGGTTCAGTTTGCCATCTTCGCTCTGGGCACCAAATGGCCTTGTCCCAGCACTGAATCATGCGTCCCACCTGTCGCCCAGCCTGGTGTTCCCCTCTCAGACATTCCAAGACAGACAACAGTCCATGTGCTTGGTTTTTTTTAAGCATTTTGGAGGGATGAAACTTGGATGGGGTACGGGATGCCCTGTATAATTGATGAAACTTGTTTGGGACAACAGTATATTATACTCTTCTCTTAGGCTCGATTCACACCTATGCATGTTGCTTTTGAGCGTTTTTGCAGTGCTTTTTTGCGTTGCTTGCTGCGTTTTTTGACTTGCGTTTTTTCCGCGATTTTGCCACGATTTGCCTTTTTTTTTTTTTTACATCAATTTTTATTTTTTTTCATTTAACCACTTAACGCCCGCCGCACGCCTATTTATGTCCACAGAATGGCACGTACAGGCAGATGGGCGTATATATACGTCCTTGCCTTCTAGCGGGTGAGGGGTCCGATCGGGACCCCCCCCCCTTGCTGCGTGCGGCGGGCGGCTTACCTCGGGGAGCGATCCGGGACGACGGTGCGGCTATTCGTTTATAGCCGCTCCGTCGCGATCGCTCCCCGGAGCTGAAGAACGGGGAGAGCCGTATGTAAACACGGCTTTCCCCGTACTTCACTGTGGCAGCTGTATCGATCGAGTGATCCCTTTTATAGGGAGACTCGATCGATGACGTCAGTCCTACAGCCACACCCCCCTACAGTTGTAAACACACACTAGGTGAACTCTAACTCCTACAGCGCCCCCTGTGGTTAACTCCCAAACTGCAACTGTCATTTTCACAATAAACAATGCAATTTAAATGCATTTTTTTTTTTATGTGAAAATGACAATGGTCCCAAAAATGTGTCAAAATTGTCCGAAGTGTCCGCCATAATGTCGCAGTCACGAAAAAAAATCGCTGATCGCCGGCAATAGTAGTAAAAAAAAAAAAAAAAAAAAAATTAATAAAAATGCAATAAAACTATCCCCTATTTTGTAAACGCTATAAATTTTGCGCAAACCAATCGATAAACACTTATTGCGATTTTTATTTTTTTTTTTATTTTTTTTTTTACCAAAAATAGGTAGGATACGTATCGGCCTAAACTGAGGGAAAAAAAATGTTTTATATATGTTTTTGGGGGATATTTATTATAGCAAAAAGTAAAAAATATTGCATTTGTTTCAAAATTGTCGCTCTATTTTTGTTTATAGCTTCTATTACATGCAAAACGCTGCTTTTTGAGGGGGAAAAAGAGTCCCTGACCCTTTCCAAAAGGCACAAAAAAGCATTGATGTGAACATGTTCCATAGGAAACCATGTTAAAAAAAAATTCCCTGCAAAATGCTAAATGCATCAAAAAAAGCATTCGTGTGAATGGAGCCTTATTGCAGATTATTGCTCCAGCACAACTCTTGCTTGAGCTCCAGGATCAGCTAGCAATGTGTGGTTAGTCCTGGCTCAGCCAGGCCTGAGCAACAGCCCTCTGTGAGCAGGGACGCGGGCCCCTATAGTGTAGGAATAGAAAAGTTGTTGGTCCTAGCTGCCCTATCTTTAGCTACTGAACCCAGTAACCCCGCTTTAGGCCTTGCCAGCCCTCCTGGTTCCAGCTGCCTCTTTCCACTGCCAATGACACCGCAGTCCATTTGACTGGCTCTGCACCCATCCCAGGCTGTATGCTTGCAGTCCTCTCAGACGTGCCTCCCCATTCCTCCTGTCTGTGCATGTCACTCACCAGCCCTTTCTTGGCTGTGACCAGTTGTTCCTCAACTGAAGACTTCTCCGAAATGCTACCTCCTACTGTTTTTTATTTTTTGCTCCTGTTAAGGACACCTCCACATTTTCTTCCAAGGGGGCCTCAAACAATCCCGGGTCCAAGGTCACACACCCCTCCCCAGACTGGGGAGCTCCCTCAAAGGCCACAACATCCTAGCACTCCATCTTTAGCCTCTGAACAACTCCATCCGATCTTCTCCCCAACTGGGCTGACTTAAGGTATTTAGGGAGGCTTGCCAATCCAAGTTGGGGGTAGGTTGTGGTTCCTTGAAATGCCTCGGGCAGCTCCAGCCTCTCCTTCTAGAAACAACTAGCAAAGTCTACAAGAAAGTAGGAGGTCCCAGTGAAGATGCTTGTGAGTCACCAGTTGCTACCCTGAGCTACTTCCAGCCCAGATAAACCAAAACAAACAGGCCTGACTTCCAGCCAGGCCTGCCTAAATTTATGTACACTGCAACAAAATCCTACATATACCCATATAGAGTAAGATGACCAGATTTTTTTTAAATTAAATCTGGGGACATTTTTTGTTTTACTAATGGCAGAGTGGGGAAGGGGGTGTAATTCAGATTTTTTTTTTTTTTTTTTTTTTATTCTGCACTGACTGTCTTTGAAATTGCCCCGGCCCCTGTTCAAATCCAATCCGGGGACAGACTTGGTCTGGAGACAGTGTCCTCAATCCAGGGACTGTCCCCAGAAACTGGGGATGTCTGGTCACCCTAATGTAGAGGGTTATACATACTGTATACAGAGCTGTGATCTGGCAGTGGGACAGGAACTTACCTTCTCACTCTGAGGGCTGACCTGAGGGGTAATCCATAGACTGGAGAGAGTTCTGGGTGGAAGAAGGAAAGGTGGATTACAACCAGCAGTGCCAGACTCAGAATAAGACATAAGTGGTGTGTGCAGGCAGACAGGAGGGGGATGTGAGCCGGATACAGTGCAATACACAGGACAGACTCTGCAGGGCTGTATTCTATAAGGAGAGCCCTTCAGTGTTCTATATAGGACGAGTTTGGTATTTACTATACTGTCTAAGGAGAGCATGGGTGTGCGCAGCCTATTGTATTATTGTGTGCACCCCAAAGCTCAAACACGTGTCTCTATCTCTCTATCTCTTCACCCCCTTCCTGCCCAGACAAATTTTTAGTTTTCATTGCTGTTGCACTTTGAATGACCATTGCGTACCCAAACTAAATCTTTGTGTTTTTTTTGGGGGTTTTTTTCCCCACAAATAGAGCTTTTGTTTGGTGGTATTTGATCATCTCTGCGGTTTTTATTTTTTGCGCCTTTAAAACAAAAGAAGAGCGACAACTTAAAAAAAAAACACTATTTTTTACTTTTTTATTTAATAAATATCACAGGTTTTTTTAAAAAAAAAAAAACTTTTTTCCTCCAGTTTAGGCCGATACGTATTCTTCTACATATTTTTGGTAAAAACAAATCGCAATAATCCTATATTGATTGGTTTGCGCAAAAGTTATAGCGTCTACAAAATAGGTGATAGATTTATGGCATTTTTATTTATTTATTTTTACCAGTATTGGCGGCGATTTGTGATTATTTTTTTAATTTTTCATGTGACCGTGGCGAACACATCGGACATTTTTGACACGTTTCTGGGACCATTCACATTTATACAGCGATTAATGCTATAAATATGCTTTGATTACTATGTAAATGTGACTGGCAGGGAAGGGGTTAACCACTAGGGGGCTTTGAAAGGGTTCCCTAAGGTGTGTTCTAACTGTAGGGGGGAGGGGACTCTCGGGGAGGAGACCGATGTGTGTTCCTCTGTACTGGGAACACACATTGGTCTCCTCACCGCTGACGGGAGGTGGATCTGTGTGTTTACACCCCATCATTACACACACACAGATCCACACTCCTGCCGTGATTTCTGCAGGGCACCTGGGTCGCGGGCGCACGTGCCCTAGATCGCCGGGAACACAGGACGTCATATGACGTCCACCCGGATCGGCGAGGGGTTCCTGCCGCCGTCATTTCCCTATGACGCGGTATGGAAGTGGTTAATCATATTCATTTTATTTATTTTTTTACAATTTTTCAGGTTCCCCATTGGGGCTTTGGTGAAATATATTAGGGGTCTAAATGGGCTCACTATTGAGACAAAGAAAGGGACTGGGGACAGAGATTACCCATTCCCTTTCTCTGTAGCTAAGCAGCTGGGGGAATCTACCTGGCACACACTGTGCGCACGCCTATGAAGGAGGGATACGAGGTTAATTTACTGGTGCAGCTGTGCATTGTAACCAATGGGCTTCTAACATTAGCTTGTTCAATTAAACTTTTACAATTGGGCTGATTTGACATATCGGAGCCTATTGCAGCACCGTTCAAATTGATGCAACGCCAACTTTGCATAGTTTCTGCATTACTTTTAGCAACTTTGGGGGGGGGGGGGACATTTCAATAGACATCTGTGCACGAACCCGCCCCCAAACCTGCACTGACATGCGGGTTTGAAATTTCAAACCCACCCTCGGTGTGAACGAGAGCTGGAAGCTGATTGGTTTCTATGCAGAGCTGCAGCAAATTGTGCACTCCCCAGTTTTAGTAAACCCCCCCCCCCCCCCCATTGTCTGAGCTGAGGCTGCATGAGGGATTTATATGGAAGAAAATAATCCATTCCGAATGTCTGGATGACACTAGTGGCCTATAAGCAATAGGGGAATCTAGTGGTGCATGGACGTGGAGAAGACTCACAAACCACGTCCATGGAGACCACAGAAAAACAGAAGTTCCATTGAAAAATCCTCCTTCAACTCATCAGCGTGCCCAGACCGGAAGTGCCGATGCCGCCATATTGGAAGAGGGAAGAACGGAACATGTCAGTACATAGAAAGTAGGTATGGACACCAGTAATATACAAAAAGGGCAAAAAAAATTAGAGGGGAAAGATCAAAGAGATGCACCTCCCAACACCTATGTCTAGGCGGGGTGTGCATTCCCTATAGATCATTATGAATGGGACTAAATACCGGCGGTGCCAAGAAATATCCCCAAAGTGTAAACCTAGGAGATCGTGAAGTTCACGAAAACGGCATAGCTGAAAAAGCATGAAACTTCTTTCCCTGGCATTGGATGATCGGGAAGGCACCCAATGATCAGAGAAGGAACGAAATGAAAAAGGCAGCATGGTGATATCGTGGGGTCAGGCAAACGCAAGGCATATCTATGTATTGAGCATTTAAACTTACAAAAATATATACAGATCATTATGTTCAAATTTGATTTAAATTTAAACAATAACCTTGAAGATCAAAAAACCCCCTAAAAAAAAAATGTACACTGTGTTTCAAAAAGGTCCCCCAGGGTTCCACTGAAAAGAACTCACAAGGATCTTAAAAATGGGGTGACCCTGGTCAAGGGTGGGGGGCCAATGGGATGATGGAAAAGAAAAGACCAACAGAGACAAAAAACATAGCAGGACAATGGGGGAGAAAAGGGAGACATTAGTCTGTTTTCCCTGAGCTGAATCCATCTAAAGAGGGCCTGAAACTCTCATTAAGGCCTGGGTGGTGGCTTTGAGGCGTCTGATCCAGCGCATCTCCCGCTGGAGCAGGGCCTTATTCCAGTCTCCACCCGTCTGTGGAATATGTATACGTTCCAAAACTGAAAAGGTAACTTTGGGCATTCTATACTGGTGTTGTCTTGCTATATGCCTCCCTAATGGGAGGTATAGGTTCCCAATTTTCATGCTGTTTATATGTTTTTCCACTCGTTTCTTAAGTTCTTGTCTGGTTTTGCCAATGTAGAATGCTCCACATTGGCAAATCATGATGTACACTACCCCTTGTGTTTTGCAATTGGAGAAATGACGCGAGTTGAAGGAATCCCCATTGGGGAGTGCCAAAATGGGCCCTCCACCTATGACTGGACATTGCGTGCATGTACCGCATGATTAGGTTCCAAAGATTTTTCATGGATCACCTCTACTTTCACCCTTATATTCACTCTGCACGAGCATATTCCCAATAGATGTTGCCTTCCTGAAAGTAATCTGAGGTTTGGGAGTTATATACCCCTTTAGACGTGGATCCTCTGAGGATAGACCAGTATTTATATACAATCTTTCGGATTTTTAGATGTGCATCAGAGTAGGTCATTATGATACGAGGGATGTTTATATTCTTCTTTTTTTTTTTTTTGAAAATCAAATCACGTCTTTTGATTCCCAAGACTCTATTGAAAGCCTTTCTCAGGCTTGTTTTAGAGTAACCCTCGTGCCATCAGGCGGTCACTGAGTTCATCTGATTTCCTTTTGAAAGGTATCGTCTGAACTACAATCACTTCTAATCCGTAAAAATTTACTGTAGGGGATAGAGTTCTTTAGAGTTGAAGGGTAAAAGCTCTCTGCATGTAACGTGTTACCAGCTGTTCCTTTGCGGTATAGCTTGCTAATGATTTTACCGTCAAGATCCTTACATATGCTGACATCTAAGAAGCTCACTTCTCTGAGGTCATAAACCATAGTAAAGAATAGATTAAGATGGTTGGTGTTCATGAGTTTTAGAGTTTCAACTCCTCATCCGAACCATCCCAAATAATCGAAATGTCATTGATGTAGCATTGCCATAACAGAGTATGGTTTGCGTACACATCGATGCATGATCTCCTGATAGTCTTTCTCCCACTCCCCCAGGTACAGGTTGGCACATGAGGGTGCACAGCATGTCCCCCATAGTCACACCCTGTACCTGGAGGTAGTGGGAGCCCTGAAAAAGAAAGACTTTTACTGTGCAGATGTTGGAATACATCTTGCAACATAAACGATTTAGTTTCCAATCAGTTGTCGTCGCTGTTGTAAGGTTCTCAGGACTGCCTTGATCATGAGGTATGCTGTTGTATAAGGATTCAACATACACCGTAACCAAAAAAGCTGTAGGTGGAATAGTCAGATCTTCAAGAATCTGTAGTAAGTGAATTGTATCTTTAGTGTAGGAGGGGAGATTTAAGACATGAGGTCTCGGATATTGATCAATGAAGCGACTTGCTCCTTCAGAGATTGATCCATTCCCAGAAATGATCAGCCTACCCGGTGGGTTATGCAGATTTTTGTGCACTTTCGGAGGGGCGTACATGGTCGGTATGCGTGGATGTTGGGTGCGAATGAAGTCCCAAATATCCTACTCAATTGCACCATCTCTGAAGGACTCGTCCACTAGTTGATAAAATTCCTTATTCATTTTGGCCACTATAGAGGGGGATATTTTTTTTGTAACACTTAGTGTCCTTTAGTATCCTAAAGCACATATCCTCATATCTGGAATTATCCATTATGACTATATTGTCAGATCCTTTAATTGTAATTTTTTTGTTATTTTTCAAGGATTTTAGTGCACGTTTTTGTTCTAAACTCAAATTCTGCTGGCTATTTACTATCCCCAAGTTTTAAATTTCTCTGGAGGTTTGTCGTGTAAATAATGCCAAAGCAGGATTCTGATTTAGTTGGGGAAAGTTATGGGATTTCCTTTTACGTTTTTTGAGAGGGAGATCATTGATGACATTCTCCTTTTCCTCGCTTTCATTTTCTTAAAAATTTACATCCCAAGTCTGAGGATACATTTTCCTCAAGTAGTGCATTCAGGGCCCTAAAATCGGCTGCCTTCAAATTGGGGGCTATTTTAGGTTCTTGTTACTTTGCGTATAAACTCATATAGAACAATTTGCGGGCAAAGAGATGAATGTCCTTCACTGTCTCAAAAGTATCTGTACTTGAATTCGGACAGAAAGAGAGGCCCAAGGACAACAGCTCATGCTCGACTGGTGTTAATACATGAGAGGATAGATTTATGATACGGAGTTCTGCCCCTGTGTTACCTTGACCACAAATGGATCCATCCCCAACTGTGTCATGGATAAAGGTGGGATTGGAGGGATTCTGTTTTTCCCTTAAAAAATCCTCAGGTATAATTTGTGAGGTTTTAGGAATGGCCCCAGGTTCTTTACGTGGGACCATTTTGCCTCTCAAAGTGGTGCTTTTGGAGTTTCCACTCGAGGCCTCTTGGCCATGTCTAATCCCTTTTTATCTGTGTGTGGTAGCTGTATTAGAGTATCAAAACTTGCTTTTTTATTTTGCTGCGATATTTCACCAATTAACACAGTCGATTTGGGTGAAGGGTCTTCTATTTTTAGCCTAAAATGGTGAAATCTTGTATATTATTCATCTGCATAGGCGTGCGCACAGACGTAACAAAGGGACTGGGAAATCTCTGTTTTAAAAGTGAGACATCAGGGGTCTGCTTAGACCCCTGATATTTCACCAAATCCACCAGTGGGGCTCATAACTTTTTTTTTTTTTTTTAATACACACACAAATGTGTGTTTGAGCTTTGGAGTGCACACCCTAATGCAATAGACTGCGCACACTTATGTTCATCTGATTTGTTAAATTTTAAATGAGCTAGGCTAGGGGGATCTTGGGTGGATTTACTAAAGCTGGAGAGTGCAAAATCAGGCATTTGCATAGAAACCAATCAGCTTTTAAACGCAGTGGCCCAGATTCAGGTAGAATGGAGCAATATTTGCGTGGGCAAAGAGCAAAGATTTTTTTCTGCGCCCACGCAAATATTTCGATTTGCCCAGCGATTCACGGAGCAGTAGCTCCGTAAATTGCGCGGGCGATATGCTAAACAGCCGGGCGTAAGGCTGCCTAATGTAAATGATCCCGCCGGGGGCGGGAATCATTTAAATTAGGCGCGCTCCCGCGCCGAGCGAACAGCGCATGCTCCGTCGGGAAACTTTCCGACGTGCATTGCGGCAAATGACGTCGCAAGGACGTCATTTGCTTTTAAGTGAACGTGAATGGCGTCCAGCACCATTCACGAATCACTTACGTAAACAACGTGAAATTCAAATTTCACGAGCGGGAAGCGCAGCTATACTTTAGCATAGGTTGCCCCTGCTATAGCAGGAGCAACCTTGCGCTAAAGTCGCCGTACGGAAACTCTGTACCTTGCGTGCGCAGGGCCCGCGCAACTTTTGTGAATCGGTGGTAGTATGCAATTTGCATACTATACGCCGATCACAATGGCCGCGCCCCCTAGCGGCCAACGCAAGAATGCAGCCTGGGATGTGAAGGCATAAGGAGGCTTATGTCTGTCACATCCTAGTCTGCATTCGGTGTAACGAGGTTCCTGAATCGGGAGCACTCGTTACACCGGAGCAAGTAAGCACTTGCGCCGCGCAACCTATGGTTGCGCGGGCGCAAGTGCTTCTTGAATCTGGGCCAGTGTGTTCAAGTAAGCTTTGAATAAACCCCACTGTGTCGTTATTGTATTCATAGACTAAACAATGTTTCCACAGTTTATTAAATGTCCTTATTTTCCCCCAGTTGGGGAGATTGTCAGGAATCTTCCCATGAATCATTTATATAGACTGTGTATGCTTTGGGAAGCAGGGAATTCCTCCACTACCTATGACTTCCCAGCAGGCTCGCTCGGGCAGATTAAGACTCGTGTCTGGGAATATCAGACTGGCTACACATGGATTGTTTGATATATTTATTTTTTGTTCAGCCACCAGGTTTATTTATAAAGGGCAGGAGGGGGGTGAATTGGATTTCCCCATCAACACAAGCAAGGTGGATGGAGGGATCCTCCCCACTGTATCATTGTCTTGTTGTCTTCTGCCAGTGTGCAATCCTCTGTTTATCAGAATACATTGATCAATAAATGTTCCCATTGGAGAGAAGCTAATCATTAGACTGACTTCTCTCTTGTGGGAACTGTCATGGATGGATCAAAATTCAGCCAGTCCCCTGTTAAATGGCCAAATGTTGGTCCGTCTATGGCCACTTTCATCTCAGCCAATGTACACAATTGGTTACGGAGTGTCGTTTTTTACTGTCATTTCTCTCTTCTTCATTTAAGGATGGCGTCTGCTGATCTGAGGAAGGACCTGGAATGTTCCATCTGTCTTAATGGTTCTAAAGATCCTGTTACCCTGAAATGTGGACACAACTTCTGCCGGGACTGTATTGGCCATGTGTTGGATACCCAGGAGGGGTCTGGAGGTTATTCCTGTCCTGAATGCAGAGAAGAGTTCCAGGAGCGGCCTGAACTGTGGCGGAACATAACACTGCGTAACATAGTGGAGAATTTTCTGTCTGCTCAGCCAGATCAGGAGGAGTCTGAGGTGATCTCTACTTATTGTATCCAGACTCCTGTACCTGCTGTGATAGCCTGTCCATCACAAAGAGAACCTTCACAGCGTGAACACCTGAGAGTCCACAATAAATCAACAGAACACGTCTTATGTGACCCCACCACTTCCCTGGAGAACAGGAAATGCTCCGTTCATAAGAAGATCCTGGAGTATTACTGCACTGAGGACTCAACCTGTATCTGTGTGTCCTGCAAGCTGGATGGAGAACATCGGGAACACCAGGTGGAGACTCTGGATGAGGCCTCTGAGATGAAGAAGAATAAACTAAGGAATGTTCTGCTGAAACTGATGACGGAGAAAGAGGAGACAGAGAAAAGAGTCCAGAGTCTGCAGGAACACGGGAGGAAAATACATGGACAAGCGGATGATGAAACAAAGAGATTCACTACCCTGTTCAGAGACCTCAGGAGACATCTGGAAGACCTGGAGAAGAGAGTCCTGAGTGAACTCTCTGGGCAGGCACAGTGTATCTCTATATCACTGTCTTATATGATCCAACAGCTGGAAATAAAGAAGGAGGAGCTGTCCAGGAAGATGGGTGACATTGAGGAGCTGTGTAACATGACCGATCCACTGACTGTCCTACAGGAATCGGACACAGGCCACTTGTGTGATACTGTGGATGGAGATGAGGACAGAGAGAGACATGATATACTCCTCCATGATGGATTGGATCTGGATGTGGCGGGAATCTCGCACACATTACACACAGGCTTGTCTGATATCATGTCTTGGATAAATGCACAGAAATCTACAGGCTCACATGTCTATCCACATCCTACTACAAAGAGCAAAGGTCACATGAATGTTGGACCATCCAGGAGACGTCCCAAACCCTACCCCACCATACAACATTCACACCGCCAGGCTGGAGGACCAAATATTGGGGCAGTACAGCCAACATCGGGGGTGTTGGGGGTTACAGACCTATTACTGGATGTGAGCACATCTGGTGATTATCTACATATATCTGATGACAGGAAAATTGCATCCTGGTTATCACATCAGAGGCACCCAGAAACACCAGAGAGATTTCATTGGCCTCAGGCGATAAGCATTCAGAGTTTCTCCTCAGGGAGATATTACTGGGAAGTGGATGCCGGGAACTCATTGTATTGGAGAGTCGGGATGTGTTACCCTAGTATAGACAGGAGAGGAGACCAGTCACAGATTGGATGTAATAAGAAGTCCTGGAGTTTGAGGAGATTTGGTAATCAGTACTCAATGATACATAACAGAAAGGTGTTTAAATTATCTGGCTTTGTCTCCAGTACCAGAGTTAGGATAGATCTGGATTATGAGGCCGGGCGGATCTCTTTTTATGAATTGTGTGAAACCATCCGACATCTCCACACCTACACCACCACCTTCACTGAGCCCCTCCATGCTGGGTTAAGGGTAGGGCTAAATGCCTGTTTAAAGATATCTGGGGGGAATCAAATGATGGCTCCGGGGCCGTCAATTTCATCCTAGACCTCACTTTTCATCCTAGACCTCACTTCTCTACCTAATGTGTCACTGACCAGGAACATGCATGCAGGAGGACATCATTGTAGGCTTCATTGGCTGCATGCTTGTTCTTGGTGAGTGAAACATAAGGTAATGTGGTCAGGATTGAGATGACAACCCTGGAGCCTTCACCTTTTACAGTGTATCCGACGTCCATTTTTTTCAGTTTAAGGAATGGGGAGGATTAGAACCTCATTCAGATGTTCAGTTCTTCTCTCTCCCCCCCCCGTTGTAAAGTTTCCTCTATATCCAGTTTGGTAAAATATAGCTAAAGAACAGGAAATGAGGTGAAATGTCTTTACTGGAGCCCCAGATAAAATACTGACAGGGGTTCTAATCCTCTCCAACTCCATCCAAAACTAGAAAATAGGTTTTGTCTAGATGCACCCCTTAATATTCACAATGATTCCTAAATTTTTGTCCCCATGACAAATACATTTATCTGGGATTGCTCCCCCCCCCCCTCACTGTAATTGTCACTATAAATACAGCCAGTGTTTTGTCTTGTTCCTGTTGGTTATGATGTACAGGGGGCAGAAGTGATATCTGTCACTATCAGTTATTTTCTTTCCATAATGTATAAATGATGAACATATGTCAGTGATTATGTGTGGTTGGGGGGGGGGGGGGGGGGGGTATACAGTCTCTAGAATTGGAAATTCTTGGCTCTGTATATGGGAATATTGATCAATGATTGGCTATAGCTATATGATGGGATAGATTACTAGAATCACCATTACCCCCTCAGTTCCATCACGATCCTTGAAGAGAGTTGTATATTTCCTCCTATGGTCAATCATTTGATAAAGAAACAGAGTTGTTATATGAATAAAACCCTTTTCACGGTAAATACAATTTAAAAGTGCAGAAAACAATAATAATCGGCAGTTATATATAAATCTAACCAAAGTACACAAATGGGACAATTATATCACTTATATCAACAAATGGAGCTTTTTGTTTGGTGGTATTTCATCGCCACTTTATTATATAAATGGAATAAAAAAAAGTTCTATTTAAAAACATATCCAATAAAGTTTCTTCATCAAAATGTATTTTGCTACATGTGTTTGGTCGAAAGAATATTGTACTAATTGGTTTGTGTCAAAGTTATAGTGTCTACAAACTATATAATAAAAAGATTTAAAAAGTGATCAATCCTCATGTACTTGCTGCCTCTCATTTTTAGGAGTCCTAAAATGGCAGGATAATACAATGACCCCTTTCTGAAAATTAGACCGTCCTAGGTATTTAGTAAAAGGCATGGTGAGAAGGCTCTAGAACATGGGTGCTCAACCTGTGGCTCTCCAGCTGTTGCAGAACTTCAAGTCCCATCATGCCTCTGCCTTTGGGAGTCATGCTTGTAACAGTCAGTAGCTTGCAATGCCTCATGGGAATTGTAGTTCTGAAACAGCTGGAGAGCCACAGGTTGAGCACCCATGCTCTAGAACATGGGTCTTCAAACTACGGCCCTCCAGTTGTTCAGAAACTACAATTGCCATCATGCCTAGTCATGTCTGTCAATGTGTTACAATGCCTCATGGGATGTGTAGTTCTACAAAATCTGGAGGGCCGTAGTTTGAGGACCCCTGCTCTAGAAGATGGCTGACTAGCACTGGAGATTCACTCGGTCCCAAGCTGTATCACAGCTCCACAGCACTGCCTGCTCACCCGCCCTTCAGCCCCATTCTCCCACCACCTGCCGGCATGTCCAAGCCGACAGAATGCCTCAGAATCTCACAGCATTTTTCTCAGCGGCAGGTTCCCGAACCAGCCAAGATGGCACCAGCGGGCATCACATGGCTCTTCTCCAAGCCTGCACAGCACCCTGCCTCCTCTCCACCACCAGCAGACAATGCTGTTTTCTTTTTTTCCACCATACTCACCTACAACAGCCATCCCTGCTAAATGCAGTTTGAGGAGAGAGGAGCCAACACTGACAATCCTTAATATGGTGGCCCTTGACCTCTCTTACTGCTAATTAGCATCCATCCACAATAGAGTACTTCCCAGCATCAGACCAACTAAATGTTAGAAATTAGCATATTTTTCATAGCTGTGGTTTCCCTTTTCTCTCTCATGCAGTACAGAACCATGAGCAACATGTCACACCTATTGAAACCAAAATGGAGGAGTTGTTTTCTGCACACAATGATCTCATATATTTACATGCTGACCTTGATGGTTAACTACAGGAACTGGAATTTAAGTTTGCTGAGTTGGAAGATCGATCGTGCAGGAACAACATTACATTTCTGAATGTCCCTAAAACTGTGTCCCAAGCGGACATAACCACCTTTCTCCAACAATGACTGCAATCCTTACTCCATGACTGACCTGAATGCCTTGCTGTGGCCATTGACAGAGCACATAGGCTACCTAAACCAGCTGTTCTGACTGCCTCTGTATCCAGGGATGTACTAACCTGCATGATTTTTTTTTCCATGTCAAAGTAAAATAACAATACTTTTAAGAGCTGTCACGACGGGTGTTTCCCATGGAGGCGGAATCGATCGTGGCGGCGTGTATTGTTGGGTTGTGGAAGGATTACATTGCTGGATGTTTTTCTTTTTCTTTTTTTTTTTTTTTTTTTTTTTTTTTTTTTTATATATATATATATAAACCATTTTTGTCACTTTTTTTGAGTGAAATGGTACTCCGTTACGAATTCACATAAGGGGGGTTGGGATCCCCTTTGTTAAAGGGGCTTCCAGATTCAGATAACCCCCTGCCCGCAGACCCCCACAACCACTGGGCAAGGGTTGTGGGGATAAGGCCCTTGTCCCCATCAACATGGGGACATCATCCCCATGTTGAGGGCATGTGGCCTGGTACAGTTTAGGTGGGGGTGCTCTCTCGTCCCCTCTTTTCCTGTGGTCTGCCAGGTTGCGTGCTCAGATAAGGGTCTGGTATGGATTTTTGGGGGGAACCCAATGACCTTTTTGCTGCAGGGTTCCCCTTAATATCCATACCAGTGTATAAAAAAAAAGGGAAGGAAAACTGCGCTGTCAAGTGGTAAATATATATATACATATACATACTAGCTGCCTGCACAACCGGTATACTGTATATAGGCAAAATGGAAATGGTAAAGTAAAAATTATGATTTTGATGTGATAAAAATGAATAAGAAGGTGCTATCTATATATGAATTGAACCATTAGACTGCACTAATTTCAATATACACAAAAGGTAATAAATTAATAATAAAAAAAACTAAATTAATAGTGCATAAAACATTAAAACCCTGATAAACAAAGTGTATAGATGTACAAAGAGATGGATAAATATCTATATTGAACATCGAGGTGATTGTATTAGTAAACACCACTCACTTGTTGATAAACAAGTGAGTATAAAGTCCAAAAAATTCCACTGAAATGAAAAATTGCTATATAATTTGTAATCGGAGTCCTCCTGACCCTACCTACCAATACACCAAGGCCTGAAGTGTTCCTTGGCCTGCCTGTACGGTATACCTGAAAAGAGGGCAAAAAGACACATGAGTAGATGAAGTAGTGTGAACCGAAGGTTTTAATGAAGATGAAACACAACTCAGTCAAGCAAAGAGGAATATGCCTTAACGACCTCCGCGTGCGGCTCGGGGATATATCTGTTGAAACACGAGGACCTCCAACGCCCCATGTGCTTGATGATGAACTGAGGTACCCCCTGAATAGACGTGGCTGACGCCGCCCCATTCCTGAATGAGTGGCCGGTGAAGAACTTGGGGTTGAAACCCAACCTCCCCACCAGAATCCTAACATGTGCCAAGAACTGCTTCGTAGTTAACGGGGCAGAGAGGAATGGTAACACAGGGCTGCTAGGTGACGCCATGGCCAGAAACCCAGACAGAGCCTCTAGCACAGCCAGTGGACAAAAAGCCTGCAAAGTACAGTAAAACTTGACTACATGACCCCGACCAACCTGTCTAGTTTTTATTGTTGTTGAGCTGTAAGGCAAAGTGATCACTGCCCCGGCTGAGACTGCTCCTGGGCAGGAAAGGGGCAAGAGCACTGACGTGGGTAACCTCCCCGGGTCTGAGGAAACCAAAAAAAACTAAGATGAATAGCAGCCTTGATGACCAGACTGAGACCCACCCCGAACGGGGATGCGGATAGCAAGACCGACATGTCCCGGATCATCTGACCGGTAATAGGCAGTCTTGACACCTGCGACAAACCCCGAGACTTTGTAATGTCCCTTAACAATGCCTTGAGAGGGTGAGCAGGAAAAATGGACGGACAGGAGGGTTCAAGCAGGGACCTGAAATATTGCACCCCGTCAGATAAGACTTGATAGTGCTGGCGGATAGCGACAAAACACTGTGACAGTAAGCGGCAAACGCCATGATGGCTTTGATGTCCCACGGGCAACTGGATGGATGCAGCCTGGAAAATCTGTGGAATTGCCTCCACCCCGTAATGTACGCCCTACGCGTGTTGCTGGCCAAAGAAGCATTCGCCAAATCGACCGCCTGCCACCAGAACCCAGTCAATCCATGGTGAGAAGGGAAAACCGCGGGATAGGCTTGCTCACTCGATCCGCCTCCAGGTGCTGCAAGAAAAATTGATTGAACTTAAACCGGGACAAAGCATCCGCAGCCCCATTGAAGACCTCGCTGATGAATTCCCCCTGAAAGTGGAACCTGTACTGTAAGCTCAATCAGACTAACCTGCGCATGAAGGTCATGATGACCAGGGAAGTGGACCTGCCTTTGTTGACAATGTTGGCGGTGGCCAGATTGTCCATAAAAAATACAACTGACCTCCCCTCCCACTCAGGCCCCCAAGTGACCGCTGCCGCCACTATGGGGTAAACTTCAAATAAAGCTGACGTCTGCGCAAATTTGGGCAGACGAAAAACCTCCTGGGGCCAGGTACCCGCCAGCCATTCCGGCCCGCAAATAGCCGCAAACCCCGCAGAGGCTGCTGCGTCCATGAACACCCTGGGGGACGAATTAGTGGGCTGAGGAATGAGTAAGGAAATACCATTCCACTCCCGCAGGAACTGGTCCCACATAACCAGATCAGCGCGAGCATCAGCCTGCAGGCTGACCCGGGCATCGCCATCCTGACACAGTGGCAACAGAGCCAACAACCTAGACACGAACACCCTACCCTGCGGGATGATTCGCATAGCATGGTTAAGCATGCCCAAGAGTGACTAATTCCTTCCTAATGCAGAATGGAGAGCGAGCAAACTAATGCACCGCAAAACGAATTCTCTCAAGCTTCACCTTGGGCAAGCTAGCCACCATGCGACCAGAATCCAAAGTGATACCCAGAAAATTGATGACCGAAGCCGGACCTTCCACTTTGTGAAGCGCCAATGGTACGTTCAATCAAGCAAACAACTGCCTGAGCCCCTGCAAATCCGTGGGTGCCCAGCTGGAGTGCTCTACCAGTAAAAAATCGTCCAGATAGTGCACTACCCCGAGACAGCCCTTGGAGTGCTCCAGGATCCAATGGAGCGCCTGTGCAAAGATGTCAAACAAGCAGGGACTGCTACGGGACCCAAAAGTCAGTTTGGTGGCAAAGTAGTACAGGCCGCGCCACCTGATGCCGTACTACTGCCAGAGTGACGGCCTGATAGGTATCAATTTGAACGCATCAGCAACATCCGCTTTGGATAACCAAGCCCCCCTACCCAACTGTAAGATGAGCTGAATGGCTGAGTCCACCGACGAGTATTTCAACGAAAACTCCTCCACAGGAATCGGCGCATTCAGACTGGGAATGTGTGAATAATGAGGCACGGACAAATCATAAATCGGACGGTATTTATTAGAGAACTTGCCACATACAACCCCAATCGGGCTGACCCTCCACATGCCAAAAGGTGCAGCGCTGAACGGCCCGATGACAAAACCCTTGTCCACTTCTACCCCCAACAATTCATCAACTAGGGAAGCATGAAGTTCTGCTGACAAGAGGTTGTTGCATTCCCAAGTGACCGTGGGGAGCGTGATCAGACCCGTGTGAAAGCCAGAGGAGAAATCCTCCAACAAAAACTGCCTGATACAAGAACTCAGTCATGAGGAGGAAAAAGGTTTGACCCCACAGGAAGACTTAGGATGCGCCCTGAAACAATTCGAACATACATAGAGGAGCCTGCATTGATTGTAGCTGCACCCCGCGTTGTTGTAATTGTTGCAGACCTGCGACTTACCCAGGAAATGGACAGGTCTACCTAACTTGTCCACCTGCCCGGATGAAGCCGAGGAGGACGCACCAGACATGCATTTACCCACCCCTGAGGAACCCGGGACCTCTACCATAGGACACCACGCAGAGGTGTGCGCGGTGGACTGGCACGTGCTGCAAATCAGGGACTTCTGGTTAGCGTATTGTCCTTCAAAACAACTCCATGTCGATGTTGCTCCAGCACATGACCACCTGAAACTGAGCTCAAGTGGCCGCTGCTTTAGCCGAGAACGACCGGTGGTAATCGTAAAAGCTGCAACCACCGTATTTGTGAGCCAAATCCACCACTTTATGCATGTACAAGTCTAATTCCACCCTCCTATCCGGACTAACCGTACATAAGATATCCCGGAAAATGCCAAATGCCAACACAAACTTCGCCACATTGAGCTTCCGGTTCAGTCTGGGGTCCTTGGTCTTAAGGACCACCAAGACCTCGCCACAAGCATAGGATTTATTTTCCGTGACATCCTGGGATGCTATCAAGAGGGAAGCTGACATCTTTCCCCTCCAGTATGTCCTTCCTAAGATTGGCGGTAATGAAATGCGCCGGTGACACAGACGGAAAGGCCGCCAACAGGGATGGTGCTGCCACGGGTAAGGGGATGGCCAAATTACCTACGGGGGCGCAAGGAAGCGCAGGCCCTGGAACTGGAGGTGCCGGAGCCACCTGAGCGCTAGCCGCATGCGCTTCCACTGCATCCATCCTGTCCTGTATCTGAGACATGGATGAGGACAAGGTATTTAACAAGGCGTGGATCTGCGTGAGAGAGTTCTGCACGGACCCCTGACTCAGATCATCCTCAGGGAGAGACCGTGGTGGGCTAGGGAACAGCAACTGGAACAGTTCAGCTTTCCTGGCAGAGGCAGGAAACACGATGCCCCTACGACGCAGCTCCGCCGTGAGCCTGGGTACCGTCCAACTCCTCAGCGACGGGATGCTGCCATGCTCCGAACCCCTGGAGAGTGACGGCGGGATCATAGAGGACCCCTCGCTCTCAGAGACATGTGACATACTGCACCTAAGTAATAAAACAACACATATTGAAAATGCCATGCCGCCCCACGTGACCCTACACCACCCCCCCCCAACCTACACCGCCTAACCTGAAGGTGCAGACAAGTGTCAAAAGCGCGTGAATGAACCTGTTGCACAACCACCGTGACTGAATGAATCGAACCAGCCCGAGTCACCTATCGCGCCAAGACAGGTAATTAAATAACGAAACACTCAGAGCTGCGATACCCACAGAACGTGGTGGGTATGAAACATGAGAGTAAGACGTGAAGTGCAACGTATGATGAATGTCGGCCGAGAACCTGTATGACACGTACAATAAAATTCTGGCGCGAAACACCTAAAGCCCTTGACACTGCGCATAGCGTATGCTACCTGTGAAAGAAACATGAAAAAAAACGCACCTGCCGCTCTACGACAAAGAGCCGAATGACACAGATCACGCCCACCTATAACACTAATGAGGACAGAGAAACCGAACTTGAAACCCCCAGAAACAGCAAGCACGACCCCCCCCTCCCCGAACCCCCGATACAAGGCTCGCCCTCTCCCATGCCAACCTGTCCGAACCCGCACGCACCTGTCGTTACAGGGAAAATGCGAGGCTTGTTGCAACAACAACCGTACTGAAGCAACACCTGAAAATAAAATTACAGAAAAAACATGCAGTAACCAACGTAACCCAGCGTAATCCCCCTCCCCAGGTAACATGCAAGAATCTGCATGCACCTGATGTAGACAGGGAAGAGCAAGGACTCCTGCCAAAATGACACAAGAAGGAAGCAACCTGCAATAAAATGACAGCCAAATAAATGAAACCTGCAATGCACCCAAACGAAAAATATACATACCTCCACTTTGCAGAAGCTGAAACGACCGGTGTCACAGATAACAGCCCAGACACCCCCCCCCCCCCCCTGGCCGCAAGCTACCGCACAACCCCACTTGTCCCCCAAAAAACATGCCATGATACCCCCTGTCGTTGCTGCTGGCTGCACCCCCCCCCCAGGCGTCTCCTGACCCATGATGCCCGGAAGGTACCTCATCCCCCACACACACGACCCTGGCATGCGCCGCCATGCCGACCAGTACAAAATGCCCGATGAGGGCGCGCCCCCCCGTACCGCTGTAGCACCCGCCGTGTGCCTCCGAGCACCCCCTTATGGACCGTGCGACCCTACCTGAGCACAGCTACCACGAGGTGCCGAGATGCACCAGGAGCCTGTACCTACTCGTACGCGACCGGAAGTGACGTGCACGCGCTGCGCCGTCACAGAAACCAAAACCAGGCTGACGCTGGAGAAGAGGAGGAGGCGGGCTATAAAGCCCCGGACTCCTCCCACAAATGCGGCCAGCCTTCCTACCAGTTGTCTGTAGGTAATCCACCACCATGAAGATTAAAGGCTTACCAAATGAGTTGGACCCAGCGAGGCTTACGCCTGATGAGTCTAAAGGGCTTCTTGGTGTATCTCACTCAGGAAGAATTAAACAAGTACGACTTCCAATGGAATAAGGCAGAGATATATCACAGAGACATCAATGAATATAGACCATGGATGGAGCAGCAGTACTTCACATATAAATCCTCCCAATGTAACATATAGTAGAAGGAAAAAGATTGGGCCATATAGTGTAATTCCGTTTCAAAATGAGAACACTTATTAAAAATATAAAATGGTCACTCACATTTGAGAAGACATCGAAAGTGAATAAAATCAAAGTAACGCAGTGGCATAAGTGGAGCCCTTTCTGACGCGTTTCTCCTAATAAGGCATCATCTGGGGTCGATTATGCCTGGGGATCCATTGGAAGTCGTACTTGTTTAACTCTTCCTGAGTGAGATACACCAACAAGCCCGTTTGACTCATTAGGCGTAAGCCTCGCAGGGTCCAACTCGTTTGGTAAGCCTTTAATCTTCACGGTGGTGGATTACCTACAGACAACTGATTGTATAGTCCTTTTTAATTTCAGTGGAATTTTTGGGACTTTATACTCACTTGTTTATCAACACACTTGGTTTATTGTCACTTTGGTGTTTACTAATACAATCACCTTGATGTTCAATATAGATATTTATCTATCTCTTTGTACATCTATACACTTTGTTTATCAGGATTTTTATGTTTTATGCACTATTAATTTTGGTTGTTTTATTAATATTTATTTAATATCCATACCAGACCTGAAGGGCCTGGTATGGAATTTGGGGGGACCCCATGCATTTTTTTTGGTTCTGTTTTTCCCTTAATATTCATACCAGACCCAAAGGGCCTGGTAATGAACTGGGAGAGAACCCATGTCGTTTTTTTCAATGACTTTTATCTGTATTGCCGGGACCCGACAATTCATTATAGCCGCGAGTAGTTTTAAATTACTAGTTTTGCTTTAGAAATGTCATTTCGTGCAGGGACTGTTCGGAACATGGGAAAAATGTGCCACTTTTACAGGTATACTATAGACACCCCCCAGATACAAAATGTAAAGGAATATTTCAGTTTTATTATTTCACTTTAAGCATTATTAAAATCACTGCTCCCGAAAAAACAGCCCCTGGGGCAAGACCCGGGTACACAAACACTTTTTATGACAATAAATTGCATATTAACCACTACCCCACCGCGCCATAGCGAAAATACTGCTACAGCGCGGTGGAGTTATTCCGGGACGACGTCCCTGGGACGTCCTCCCAGAATCCTTCACTCGCGCGCCCCCTGGGGCACGCTCCCGGAATCATCTGTGAGCGCCGGGTCTGGAAGACCAGGCGCATCACAGATCGCGGTAAATCGCCGCTGATAGCGGCGGTTTACCACGTGATCGCTCCGTCAAATGACGGAGCGATCACTTGTAAACAAACCGGCGTCATGACGCCGGTTCCTCCCTCTCCTCTCTGTACCGATCGGTACAGTGTGAGAGGAGAGGGGGGAGAGCGGCAGCAGCAGCAGCTGCTGTGGGCTGGATCTGTGACAAATGCAGTCACAGATCCAGCCATCCATCCCTCCCTGTGCAATACTCTGCAATTAACCCCTCATACTCTGCAATACCCCCATACCCCCCATAGTCTGCAATTAACCCCCATACTCTGCAATTAACCCCCATACTCTGCATTTAACCCCCCATACTCTGCATTTAACCCCCCATACTCTGCAATTAACCCCCCCATACTCTGCAATAACCCCCCCATACTCTGCAATAACCCCCCCATACTCTGCAAAAACCCCCCCATACTCTGCAATAACCCCCCCCCCCATACTCTGCAATAACCCCCCCATACTCTGCAATAACCCCCCCCATACTCTGCAATACCACCCAATACTCCGCAATACCCCCAATACTCCGCAATACCTGCTAATATGACAGAAACAATATTTTTTTTTTTTTTTTTTACAGAATTTTCAGTGTTTTTTCTTTTATAGCGCAAAAAATAAAAATCGCAGAGGTGATCAAATACCACCAAAAGAAAGCTCTATTTGTGAGAAAAAAAGGACAACCATTTCAGATGGGCACAATGTTGTATGACTGAGTAATCGTCATTCAAATTGTGAGAGCACCGAAAGCTGAAAATTGGTCTGGTGAGGAAGGGGGTTTAGGTGCCCAGTGGTCAAGAGGTTAAGCTTTAAAATTGGCACTTTTAATTTCTCCCATAGACTTTTAAAGGGTGTTCCATGGCTTATGAATTTGCCACAAACACCCCAAATTGTTTGCTATTCGATGAACATTGGGCTCATCCCTAATCTCCAGGTATGAGTCCAGTTTTAAGTCTCTTTAGTGACAGATAAATATTTTCTGGGAGTTTAGAATAAACTTTTTCAAAGCTATGACAGATTTCTGTTTGGAATCATTTATTATGTATTATTTTTTATTTATTTTTCTTAGGATTGATGTTCCAAAAAATTTTTATGACGGACAAGGTGCTGATGTAGCCCACATAGTGTGTTAGGTGAAGTTTCTTCTTCCGTTTTAGATATCTTACTTGGTGTTAAGTCATCCTAGAGTGCTACTTTCAGTCTTTGGCTTTTCATTTAGAAAGGATAGGTAGCAAATCCCATAAGTGGGTATCCTTGTTTTACTATTACACCGATGTAAACATTCTAATTCAAGCCCAGCCTCTGATGATGTCACTACTGATAATGATTGATTCCCTGACACAGTTTCTAAGGGCGAACAGCTACTTTGCCTGCTGGCCAAATTACAAGAAATGAGACCAGTCTGCTTGGATTCTTGTGCGAAGAGAGGGCTTCTTTTATTAACAATATGACATCACAAAACATATGCCTTCACATTGGTTAGCTCAGGGCTCAAAATTTCAAGTCCTGAGCTACTAGCCAGGCCTCAAGGCGTACTCGCCAACAGTTGCCCCGCCCAACCCCTACCATGTCCCGCCCCCAGACACGCCCTCATAAATTATCTCATGAAATGTTTTATGCAGAATTAAGTTCTAAAAATAAATATTAACAACAAGTTATCCGTGCCCAAAAATACAGCCTGCCCATGTCTACCAATGCAGCACGTGTCCCCAGTGCAGCCACCTGTCCCCAATGCAGCCAGTGTCCCCATTGCAGTAAAATGTCCCCATTGCAGCCAGTGTCCCCATTGCAGCCACCTGTCACCAGTGCAGCCACCTGTCACCAGTGCAGCCAGTGTCCCCAATGCAGCAAAATGTCCCCATAGCAGCCAGTGTCCCAATAGCAGCCAGTGTCCCCATAGCAGCCAGTGTCCCCAGTGCAGCCACCTGTCCCCAGTGCAGCCACCTGTCCCCAGTGCAGCAAAATGTCCCCATAGCAGCCAGTGTCCCCATTGCAACCAGTGTCCCCAGTGCAGCCACCTGTCCCCAATGCAGCCACCTGTCCCCAATGCAGCAAAATGTCCCCATAGCAGCCAGTGTCCCCATTGCAGCCAGTGTCCCCATAGCAGCCAGTGTCCCCATAGCAGCCAGTGTCCCCATAGCAGCCAGTGTCCCCATTGCAGCCAGTGTCCCCATAGCAGCCTACCTGTGCTGAGTGAGAGGAGGAGAGAAGACAGAGCCGGAGCCGCCGCCGCTGCAGCCTGGTTGTTCAGGGAGGAGCCACAAGGAGCAGCAAGGAGAGGAGCTGCCGCTGCCGACTGGTTGTTTAAAGCGTGGGGAACATGACAGCTTTCAATTCAATAGCTGTGTTCCCCGCAGCGAGCCGTCATATACAGCCCCTCCCCCTTGTCCGGGAAACTTTGATAGACAGATCACCCGTCCAATCCTGGGATGGGTGCTCTGTCTATCAAAGTGCCCGGAAAAGGGGGAGGGGCTGTATATGATGCTCGCCGCAGGGAACACAGCTATTGAATTGAAAGCCGTCATGTTCCCCGCGCTTTAAACAATCAGTCGGCGGCGGCGGCTCCTCTCCTTGCTCGCCCCCCCTGCTCCCAGGCAGCCTGTCCCACACTCGCCAGCCCTCAAAATGTACTCGCAAAATGCGAGCATGTGAGTGGAAATTTTGAGGGCTGTTCTTTGGGTAGAAATATTTTTTGTTGAACAGAATCTATTACATATACCAAGTATGTTATCCGCTGAGTGGGTTGTAGTTTGGATTTTTCTATGTTTATTAGCCAACCCAGATTTTTTAGGAACGTCTGCGTGATCTCAAGGTTCTTTTGTAACCTTTCCGGAGATTCTGCAAAAAGAAGCAGATCGTCTGAACAGGCGATGATGGATATACAGAAAAAAAAGGAGATGCGCCAAACTAAGTGCAGTATGTAAGAATTTAATTAAAATAAATTGGTTACTCTCAAACAGAGTGATAACACAGGCAAGATAGGACAAGAAGCAGGCCCGGTGTCACAGTGTGTAATCAGCAGCTCTAGGGGTTCAAGCTGGCGTTTCTCAGCAACACGGTGCTGGAAGAGATCAAAATCCAGGGTCTCGGGAGCCTTGGGGAGCCACAGGAGGACCAGGAACCACGTGAGCTGCTTCAGAGCTGCGTGCGTTCCAGCGTGGAGTGCAGCGTACCGTCGTTACACCGGAAGTGACGTGGGGAGTCGGGCCGGCCAATGGGATGACGCGTTTCTAGGCATCCGCTGTTTTATCAGATCCATAGCGTCCAATAGGAACGGACGTACTATATACGCGGGGAAATGCCGTGATTGGTCAACGGCGCATGTAAACACAGAGCACACAGATTAACAATAATAAGCTAAGGACTATATAATGGAGTGAACCGCAACCAATAGGTGAATGCTGACAGTTTTAAAACCAACATTAAAATACATGTATAATGATACTAGAATTTTAAAAATACTAAAAAAACAGTAGAGAGTATGTATATAAACATGGAAGGGGGTAGGAATCAGAAGTTTTACGTAAGCATACACATATGCACACACACATATAAATGCATATGTAGCAGCAAATAAATAAATAAGTACACCACCTACACATCTAAAGCAATGAAAATAATATATATATATATATATATATATATATATATATATATATATATATATATATATATATATATATATATATATATATATATATATATATATGTGTGTGTGTGTGTATATATATATATATATATATATATATATATATATATATATATATATATATATATATATATATACACATATACACAAACACACATATATGTACATATAGAAAAAAATTATCACTGTACGTATGCATGTTAAGGAATAATAATAGATGGTAATGATGAATAATGGAGATTATGATAATAAAAAATAGCATATAGCAAAAATATGTCAGATATGTATATCTATCTCTCAACTCCTGTTCATATAAACATATACGTATAGGGGAAACAGAGTTGTAGTAGGAGTAATCTATAGAGAATGCACGAATGCATGCGATGTATAATATATCTCAGGAAGATGCATAAATGAAAACTTATACAACGATAGTGCATGCATAGGTGTATATACACACAAAGACAGTCCTGTATGTCATGCGTGTATATCAGTAAGCACTCACTGAAAAGAATAGCACACTGGATATGTACACTGGATGAATGTGCAAAAAAGGGCATTGTCAACCAAAGGAAGTGAAAGAAAAGGTTAATATGTAATGTACAAGATGAAATAAAATGGAATAGAGAGAATCACATTAGATAATATTCACTAAAAAACCGCGCTAACACAACACCATAAATATAGGCAGCGGCTAGCGTGTGATGACAAGAAAAATAAACAATATAAAAAGCCGCGCCAAAATAACAAAATAAATATAATAGTACAACAGTCCACAGGTAGTGTAAGTAATAGTGGATATTGGATTGATTCTCCAGCAGAGACAAAAACACTGTATTGATCAGAGGCTGATTTGCATGTAAAGATGTTGATTTTTCAATGCACCGGGTGACATGCATACAGTGTGTGAGATCCCACCACCGGAATTGTATATCAGCTTACCAGATAGCAAGCCTTTGGTGCAGTTGGCTATAACCCAGCCACGGCCTTTAAATCCCCCGGGCTCAGATTTCCAAGCAAAAGACAGCTGAGGTTTGAAGTTGGTATGTATTTCCGATTTAGGACACCCCACAATTCATCAGCAACCACAGTATACCGATAAGCGTAACCCAATCCGGCTCACATGTAAACAGGAGAATAGAAAGGGACGCAATAGCGTGATATCGTAGGTATACAAATTTATTTAAGAAAGTAATGTACTTACACTCAGGCAGTATAAACACAGCATTAAACAGATAAAACAAGCCGGCCGGCTTACGGAGCCCTCCTCCTAGGCGTGGTGACGTCACTGACGCTGCCTCCACAGGAGGGCTCCGTAAGCCGGCCGGCTTGTTTTATCTGTTTAATGCTGTGTTTATACTGCCTGAGTGTAAGTACATTACTTTCTTAAATAAATTTGTATACCTACGATATCACGCTATTGCGTCCCTTTCTATTCTCCTGTTTACATGTGAGCCGGATTGGGTTACGCTTATCGGTATACTGTGGTTGCTGATGAATTGTGGGGTGTCCTAAATCGGAAATACATACCAACTTCAAACCTCAGCTGTCTTTTGCTTGGAAATCTGAGCCCGGGGGATTTAAAGGCCGTGGCTGGGTTATAGCCAACTGCACCAAAGGCTTGCTATCTGGTAAGCTGATATACAATTCCGGTGGTGGGATCTCACACACTGTATGCATGTCACCCGGTGCATTGAAAAATCAACATCTTTACATGCAAATCAGCCTCTGATCAATACAGTGTTTTTGTCTCTGCTGGAGAATCAATCCAATATCCACTATTACTTACACTACCTGTGGACTGTTGTACTATTATATTTATTTTGTTATTTTGGCGCGGCTTTTTATATTGTTTACATTAGATAATATTATTAGTCTCTATTTCCTCGTTGAGGCCATAAGGAGGGCCTTGTATTGAGAGAATAGATGCAGAAAGTTTCCTGTCTGCATAATCGTTGAAATCTCTCAACTGCAGTAGAGGTTTCAGGTATAGCCTCAATAACCCACACCTGCAAGAGATGTCCTTGTAGTGGTGCATGGCAAAGTGGCGTGCAACACTAGACTTGGGGTCCCCAGCATGAACAGCACGTCGATGTTCCCCAAATCTAGTGCGAAGGGCTCTAATCGTTCTTCCCACATACAAAAGTCCACAGGGACAAGAAATACAATAGATAACATATGTCGTCGAACAATTATAAAAGGAGCTTAGATTAAAAGTCTTATTGTTGACTACAAAATAATTTTTTTCCATGTCTGACATTGGAACAGGTTAGACATTTGGCCTTTTTACACTGAAACATTTCTACAAGGGGGATGAGAGTAAGTTGTTTAAGCCTATGAAGTTTGATATTACCTGAGGATTTGATTTTGCTAGGAGTAATCTTACTTTTGATGTTTGGAGCCCTACGATACGCAAATTTAGGCTGGGTAGTTATAGATGAGGATCCTGAATCAGAATATGCCAATGTTTCTTAATAATATTTTCCATTTTTTTTGTGTTTAACATGATACTGAGTGATAAAACGAGTAATGGGTGCCTGATTTATTTTCTTAGATTGAGGTAGAGGATCAGATTCGTACATATTACGAGCAGCTTCGACAAGATTTGAGGTATAACCTTTAACAATAAATTTGTCTTTAAGATTGGCACTTAGTAGTTTGTAGTCTTCTAGTCTAGTGCAATTACGTCTAAGTTGATGGAATTGACTTTTGGAGACATTATCAATCCATCTAGGGTGATGGCAACTAGAATAATGAAGGCAAGAATTCACAGCTGTGGGTTTAGTGAAATTCTTAGCACTAATAGTATCATGGTCATGAAATAATTCAAGATCTAAATAGCATATGGACTCAGAATCACTGGCCGAGGTAAAGGTCAAGCCAAAGAAATTGTTATTACAATAGGCCACAAAATTAGTGATAGAGTCAATAGACCCATCCCAAATCATAATGATGTTGTCTATATAACGACCATAGAAGACTACATGTGCCGAAAAAGGATTATTTTATCTATATGGCTGGCCTCCCATAAACCCATAGTAAGGTTGGCATAGCTAGGTGAAAATTTTGCGCCCATAGCTGTACCCTGCTTTTGTAAATAAAACTCATCATCGAACTGAAAGTAGTTATGTTCAAGGCAGAAGCGAGTAGCCAAAAGGATGAATTCTATCTGTTGTGTATTTAAACTAGGGTCTTCTTTAAGAAAATGTGAGACAGGTATACAGCTCCCATCTGATCCGTCCTCTCTTTACAGGTCTAATTACCTTCCTATGCTGTCACATTTAACTTCTCTCTTGGAGTCCTGGAAACCACTCTGCGTTTCCTGGTTAGGACGTGTAGCAGCCGTCAAGATGTCCCTACTCCCAAAACTTTTATACTTATATAGAGTCCTCCCGATTTCTGTCCCCTCCTACTTTCACCGTGTTATCCAATCCAGGGTTTTTAAATATATCTGGGGCCCCATAAAACCCCGAGTTTCTAGATCCGTTCTCCTTCGTAATAAACTTAGTGGAGGCTTGGGGATCCCCAATTTTGCCCGCTATTACCAGGCCGCTCAGCTTTCCCAGATCACACTTTATCACGCTCTATCAGAAACTCCAATATGGGTCAGTTTAGAGGCCGTGGATATTTTCCCTTTGTCAGTGTCTAATCTCCTCTGGTTGCCTCCGTTGGCCCGAGGCCCTATCATAAACCCGGTTACGCGCCACTCACTCAAGCTCTGGGACAGTTTATCTGGACGTTTTCATCTGTTGTCTTCCCATGCCCCGTTACTTTCCTTCCTAGGTCACCCGCTTTTTTTTTTTTTTTTCAAAATTTTTTATTTGTAAAGAAGCGGAGGGGCCGGTCCGAGCCGGACCACAGCATATACATACAGTCCAACAGAGTCATCAGTATCAATACATGAACATAGGGCGATAGTTAGACAACATAACGGTAAGGCGTCTCATTCGGCTCTTATCAGTAACTGGTCTCTGTAGGGTCCCTGCCTTCCGAGGATGGCAACAGGAGCCTAAAAGCCTGGGAACCATATCTATTCCCTCATAGTCTACTCTGGGTAGTCCCGACAGGTGATCTCTGATGTTTTTTTTTTTTTTCCCCTTTTTAGTGGGCGTATCCGTCTATATGTGGACGTGGATCAAGATTAAAGGCCCGGGAGAACCAGCCTCCTCCTCTATTTTCCGAGTTTTCTGTAAGGGAATGGGGTGTAAGCTTAGTGGGGGTGAAGGGGGAGAGATAGGGAGAAGTATAGGGAAAAGAGGGGAGAAGAGAGGGAGGGGGGGGGGGTGCTGCGCAGGCAGGGGTGTCCCAAAGCGCCCTCTACGGGCGTTAGTTACATAGTGGGTTTCTGAGGGTCTGTACATTATTAATGTTTCTCATGTCTCAAGGCTGAGGTCAGTCCTGCTCTCTCAAGGACTGTCCCTCTTCCGAATATTTAAACACATTCCAGATCTGCCAGATTTTGGTATATGCTTCCTGTCTTTGTTGGCCGGATAGGACTAGATCTTCCATGAAGCTGATCTCGTCCACCTTCCTAAGCCAGAGCGCTGTTGTTGGCGGATGGGGGGATTTCCAGTGAAGGGGTACGCACGCCTTTGCCGCGTCCAAGAGATGGCGGATTATCGATTTTTTATATGCTCCGGCTGGTATTTCTGTCGCATGGAGCAAGAAGTACGCTGGGTCATCCGGTACCGTACTCTCTGTAAATTTCTGGACAATGCGGCGCACCCCTTCCCAGAACCCCCTGATCAAGGGGCAGGACCAGAAAACATGCAGAATTGTACCTCTATCTTGTTTGCATCTCCAACAACTGGGGTCGGAGTTGGGGAAGATTTTGTTAAGGAGATCCGGGGTCTTATACCATCTCGTCAGGATCTTATAATTCGTCTCCTGCGTTTTGGAGCAAATAGAGGATTTGTGAGTAAATCTAAGTATGTTTTGCGTTTTGGAGGGAGAGAATTGAACGTTTAAATCCCTCTCCCACCTAGCGAGGGCTGGGATCTGGTGTCCGTCGGGGGGGGTGTTTAGCAAGGAATACATCAAGGATAGTGCATGCGGGAGCGGGCCAGATTCAGTGCAAAGGTCCTCTAAGGTCGTTTGAGTGGTCTGTGTTTCCGCACCGGGGGGTGGGAGGCCACTTAAGAAGTGGTTCAGTTGGTTCGCTCTTAGGAAGTCGAGTCTATACATCCCGAAGGGGTCTGCGAGCTCCACTACCGATTTCCATTTCCCCTGAGCGCTAAAGTGTGATGCCTGGAAGAGCCCAGCCCTGTCAAGGTCCAAAAATACACGGTCTCGGAGTCCCGGGTCAAATTTGGGGTGTCCGACCACCGGGCGGAGGGGGGAGTTTTGGCTGGATAGGGAAAATTGCGTGAACAGTCGTGCACATGTACTGGCCGTGTGTCCTATCAACGGGTGTTTGGTGATTTGCGGGGGCAGGTCCGTCATGCACCATGGGGCCCTGCGGAGTGGAACCCCACACTGCTCCTGCTCCACCTGAACCCATAGTTTGGAGCTACCGTGGCGGCACCAATCGAGGAGCCGTACCAACCGTGCTGCTTGGTAATATGTCCGGACGTCTGGGAGCGCTAGCCCACCATGTATTTTCGGGAGGGAGAGTATTTTCCTCTGTATACGTGGCCTTTTTCCCGCCCACAGGTAGCGAGTGAATGCCGAGTGTAATTGTTTAAAGTAGCTCCCCGGGATTAAAATCGGGAGGGCCTGTATCAGGTATAGGAATTTGGGCAGTACTGTCATTTTGAGAACATTGCAGCGCCCCACCCAGGAGTGGAGGCCCCCTGACCATTGTTGGAGTAGTGTTTGGACTTCTCTCAGAAGGGGGGGAAAGTTTAGCCTATACACCTGGGAGAGGGAGGGGGGTATAAACGTCCCTAGATACTTCAGCGCAGTTTCTGTCCAGCTAAAGTGAAAGTTGTCTTTGAGGTGAGACAGTAGTCCCTGTGGGATTCCCACCCCCATGGCCTCAGACTTGGTGAAATTAATCTTTAAGTTGGATAGCCGACCAAAGATTTCGAATTCTCTCATTAGGTTTGTCAGGGAGATGTCAGGATTGGTGAGGGTGAACAATAAATCGTCCGCGTAGGCGGAGACTTTGTACTGGGTGTCTTTGATTTGTATGCCGGTAATGTCCGGGTTCAAACGCACGTGGCAAAGAAAGGGTTCTAAGGTGAGTGCAAATAGCAGGGGGGATAGGGGGCATCCCTGCCTTGTCCCATTGGTTATGTGGAAAGATTCGGAGGTCACCCCATTGGCTCTTACCTTCGCCGTTGGGTTCCTGTAAATGGCCGAGACCCAGTTCTGCATCCTATCCCCTACCCCTATATGGGACAGCGTCGATCGCATGAACTGCCAGTCGACACGGTCAAATGCCTTCTCGGCGTCAGTCCCTAAAAAGAGAGAGGGCACTCCACTCACGTTCGCCACATGCAGTAAATTGAGAACTTTCGTGGTGTTGTCTCGGGCTTCCCTGGACGGCACGAACCCGACTTGATCTAAATGGATCAGGTGTGGAAGGTGTTGCTGCAACCTACTCGCCAGGATCTTAGTGTACAGTTTAAGGTCTATGTTCAGGAGAGAGATCGGGCGGTAGCTTCCACAATGGGTCGGGTCCTTGCCCTCCTTGGGAATCACCGAGATTTGGGCCTGAAGTGTGGTGGCATGGAACGATCCTCCGGATCCAATTCCATTAAACAATTTCACCATGTGATGGCCTAGGGATGGTAACAGGGTCCGGTAGTAGGCGATGGTTAGTCCATCTGGGCCAGGGGCTTTGCCTGGCTTGGCGGTCTTCAAGGCCTGCTGAAGTTCTGGCAAGGTAATAGGGATCTCCAGGTTCTCCCTTGCCTCCTCTGTCAGGGAAGGCATCAGGGACGCCGATATGTATTCTGCGGCTGCGTCTGGGTCAATCGGGGTTTTGTCTAGGTTATACAAGGAGCTATAAAAGTTCCTGAATTCCTGTGTAATCAGGTGGGGCATGGATCTTTTCTTTCCGTCCTGTGATGTTATACAGGGTATATAGGACGCGAGTCTTTGTGATTTCAGTGAGTTGGCTAGCATCCTGCCGCACTTGTCGCCTGACATGTATGCCTTCTGTCTACAGACTTGTAGCGCCGATTTGGCTTTGAAGCGTAGGTTGTCTGTCACTTGTGAGCGTACGGTTTCTAGGTCGGCGCTCAGTTGTCTGGTAGGGGTCTGTTTATGGGCGGTCTCCAAGTCATGTAATTTATTAAGAAGTGTGGTTAGTTGTGCCAATCTTTCACGCTTCAGACGTGCTCCATGTCTGATAAGTATCCCTCGAACCACCGCTTTGTGAGCTTCCCAGACAACTCCAACAGAGCTCTCTGGGGTGGAGTTGGCCGTGAAGTAGTGGCCCAGTTCCCTAACAACTTCACCCATGACCTCGGAGTCCTGCAGGAGGCCTTCGTTAAGCCTCCATATCGATCTCCGATCTCCTACTGAGTCAGACATGGTATAGGTCAATGTAATCGGGGCATGATCGGACCAAGTGATTGACCCGATTGAGATGTTTTGGATCGCATGGAGCTGTCTGTGGGGTAGTAAGAAGTAATCAATCCGTGAGTAGGATTGGTGTGGTTTGGAAAAGAATGTGTAGTCCCTTTCCCCTGCGTGTATTAAACGCCAAGCGTCCACCAATTGCAGAGAATGGAGGGTTTCGCCTATACGTTTGCGCATGTCGCGGGTCGTGGATGATTTCCCGGAGGATGTATCCTCATGCGGGATCAAGGGAACATTGAGGTCTCCGCCTATTATTAGGTGTCCTTCTGCAAATCTGTGGAATTTCTCCAGCTGTTTCTTTAGGAAGACGTCCTGGTGAACGTTGGGAGTGTATAAGTTTGCGAGGGATACTTTCCTGTCTCCTATCAAACCCTTTATAAATAGAAAGCGGCCATTGTCATCCATCCGGATGTCAAGTAGCTTCCACGGGACTCTGGCAGATATGAGGATGGAGACTCCCCTGGCTTTCGCTTCTGTATACTGTGAATGGTAGGTGGTGGGGAAATATCTATTTTTCAGGAGGGGCAGATTGCTGGCCCTAAAATGAGTCTCCTGCAGAAGCACTATGTCTGCTTTCATGCGACGCATATCTTGTTGTAGCATGCGCCTCTTTTCTGGCGTGTTGAGGCCCTTGGAGTTCAGGGATATTACCCTGAGTGCCTCCATGCCTGCGCAGTCAGGGGCGGGGGGGGGGGGGAAAGGTGTAGACAGGAAAAGATTAGGAGGTAGAGAGAGGTGGGTGGGAGGAGGGGGTGGGGAGGGTAGATAGGTGTAGGAGGATAATGGAGATAGGGGTAGTATCAAAGGGCGTGCACTAGAGTGTGCAGCCAGAGGGGACCTAAAAGGTAGCCAAATAAAAACGGCTAGAACGCTCACCGGGGAATCCCGGGAATCGAGCGCAGTCCTATTTGGGGTAGGGACTAGACAGGGTCAGGAAGCGAGCTCCCGACCCTCTCCACCCAATCCCGGCAAACATCACTAGTGTAACATCAAAGTGCAATTAACACAGCAGTACTCAATATACATCTGGGAACAATTCAAACATTTGGAAGTCAGGCAAAATGGTGAAATAACATATGCAAGCGATTACATAGTAAGGTGTCACACAGTAAGTGCATTCAAACGAGTGCAGTCTGATGAGGCAACAGCAACACTGTGTGACAGGGGTCACCTCAACAAGGGTAGCCTCTCGGAAAGAACCGGATCTAAACCACAATCCCCCTCCTCCCGTCCGCCGGGGGTCCCCCACAGATATCAACACCGGTAGTCCCCTACACCCGCCACCTCATCAGTGATTAGTTCTCGGGATTTAGTGTCCGTCCGGGGATTGTTCCCCAGTTGTAATGATTCTCCCAATCATCAACAGGTAGCTCCCAAACCATGTCTCGGGGAAACCCCCCCCCCATCCGGATCCCTCATATCCGTCCCCCAGGGTATTCCCCTATTCGGCAAGACGCCGTGCTCAACCCCAAAGAGTGGATCCACAGCCGTGGACCCGCCGTATATTCAGATGGTGCCATTAGTAGCGCCGGGGCTTCGGGAGTGCGCATTTAGGCCGCAGCGGCCTGTCCAATGTGCCGGTAGCATCCTGGCTAAGTGTCTCCGGGGGACGGGGTCTGGGCCTGCAGTTCTGAGGGAAATCCTCCCCATGATCAGCTCCATTGTGGGGGACGGGGAGCAAGCATGGTACCAAACATTGTTATGAGGGGGGAGGTATCCGCAACGGCGGTGGGGAACGTCTGTGGGTCAGTTCCGAGGTCTATAGGGTAACGTGGGTATGGAGGTGAGGGGTCCCCCAAACCGGGAGAACGGGCATGACAGAGGACTGGGGCCAGCAAGGCGGGGAGTCAGGAACGTATGGCCCAGGGCCTACTCACGTGGCGCTTCACCTCTGGCCGATTGGCGCCTTCTTCTGCCTCTTTGCTGGCGAGGCTGCAGGGGTTCTCTAAAGGCTGCACCGGAGCGTCCGGTTTGGCGGGGTAGAAGTTGAAGCCAGTCTGGGATTCGAATGGGTTCCGCGGCCATGAATTGGAACAGGGCAGGGAGGTCCGCCGGCGTTTGGAGAGCGAAGGCTCTGGTATCCCTCCGGAATGTGACGGACAGGGGATAGCCCCATCTGTAGGTGTGCCCTGTCTGGCGGGCTAGCTCCAGAAGAGGCCGGAGCAGCGCTCTACGCCGTAGTGTGGCCCTAGAAATGTCCGGCATGATTCTGACTCGCGATCCCTCTACCTCCAGCTCCTCCTGGTCCCACGCGCTCCGCAGGATAGCCTCCCTTGTCACGTAGCGGTGCACTCGGCATATTATATCCCGTGGTCTGTCAGGGTCCGTTGACTTGGGGCCGAGCGCTCTATGTGCTCTGTCCAACTCTATGGTCGCCTCTGGGTCTCCCAGCACCGCTCTGAAAATCTCTGTGGTGCGTGCCCCGACATCTTCCCGGTCTGCAGTTTCTGGCACCCCCCGGAGCCGCAAATTGTTGCGGCGGCTCCGGTCCTCGACATCCTCCAAATGAAGCTGTAGGGAGACAGCCGTCTCCCGATGCTGGTCCCGGGAGTTCTCGAGAGCCGCGACCCGTGCCTCCAGCGAGGACACCGATTCCTCCCCTGCTGACACTCGGTCTGCGAGACCGGATACTTCCCCTCTCACCTCTTGGATGTCTCGCCTGTGGGTCTCTTCGAGGCGTAGGATTAAGGCCTCAATGTCATTCCTGGTGGGTAGGGCTTGTAGAATCGCCCTGATGTCTTGATCTAGGTCACCCATCTCCGGGACTTGTGGGGAAGGCATCAACACCCGCGAGGTGTCCGGGGACTGAGTCTTGCCTAGAGGGGCTGCAGGCTGTTCTGTGTCCGGAGCTTGGGTCTCCTCTCCAGGTCCACGTGCAGGGCCTCGTGGCGTCGGCGGGTCTCCTGCGGGGGAAAGCTCCTGAACGAGCCTGAAGTACTTTTGAATTTCGCCCGCAAACTTGCCAGCTGGGTTCCCCCGCGTAGACGCCCTGGTTTTGTACTTTTTGGCTGAGTACATGCCGGTGTAAAGCTCGGTTTTTGCCAAGAATTGGGGGATCAGGCCAGGAGCTCTAAAGAAACGCTGCTTCACGCATCCATGTCCACGTCACCCGCTTTTTTATCCTGCCTACGCGGAGCCGGAGTCCTTCCGGCTCTGGCGTCAGGCAGGGTTATACCGGATAGGAGATCTTCTCACGGACACTACTCTCAAATCCTTTCCAGACTTACAGACCCAGGCCAAACTTCCTTCCGGGGAATGTTTTCGTTACCTTCAGATAACTCATTTCGTACGTTCAGTAATTGGTGATTGCTCCTCCCTGGACAGCATGTCCTTTTATGAAAATATTTGTAAGTCAGACCCCCATGCCCCTGGTGTTATTTCTCGAATTTACAGTCACCTTACCACTTCTTCGAATGATCTCCCCCTGTATGCTGCACAGTGGTCTAAGGACCTTCAGATTACACTGGATAGGGAGGACTGGACCGAAATTTGGACCCGCACGAAATCCTCTTCCCAGAATATTGTGGCCCTTGAGGCCAACTACAAGGTCCTCATGCGGTGGTACTTGGTCCCCGCAAGGATCTCAAAATTTTTGCCAAATTACCCGCCCATTTGCTTCCGGGGATGCGGAGGGAGGGGAACACATGAACATATTTGGTGGTCATGCCCGGTAGTGCAACGGTTTTGGGTATTAATATTCCGTATGGCCTCCACCCTCTTAAATGACGAACTCCATCCTGATCCACCCCTAGCTCTCTTAAATCATGTGCAACAGGACTACACCAGAGCCCAAATTAGACTTTTATTACAATTGACCACTGCTGCTAAACAATCTATTGCCAGGGCCTGGAAGACCCCAAATATACACATGGCGGAAGTTAAAAACAGGGTGACCCAAGCTATGATACATAGTAAAATAGAGGCTACAATTTTAGATCGAATGGCCCAACACGACAAAACCTGGACCCCCTGGGTGGAACACTTTCTTCCTCCAGACTTTGACACTGCTTTGCTGGTGACGTAGTCACCCGGGAAACGAGAGGAGCTGTAACAGTAAAACTAAAACATATCCAGGAACCATGACCTATTACACGACATCCTTCCGGGGCCCGTGCGGCCCGGCCGACTCCTTTCCTTTATCCTTTTCTATCTTTACTTATTCTCCCTTTTCTCCTCCTTTTCCCATCTGTTTCTTTTCTCTCTCTTCTTTCCCCTTCTCTTTTTACATTTTGTTTTGTCTGAAATGCCCTGAGTAAATCCGTTCTGGCACACCAACAGACTAGTGCCTGGATTTATTTTACGGCCTTTCCCTGGTTTGACTACTGAGTACTCTTCCTACATGTATGATTGATAACAGATTGACACTCTTACCCTTTCCAATGTTCTCTTTATACGTTTTCTGGGGTTGGACCTATGGTCTACTTATTTTGCTTTGATGTATCTAACGTTCCATGTTCTGACTGTTTGCTGTTCATGGCTTGTATACTATACTCTTGTTAATATGGTTTTACTTGCCCCACTAAGTCTGTACCATGATATTCTTCTTGATATGACAATCTGAAAATACCTGTTTTGTACTCTGTGTGTGAATACTCAATAAAAAATTTGAAAAGAAGAAAATGTGAGACAGCCTCAAGTCCCACAGAGTGTGGTATCGAAGTGTAGAGAGAACAAACATCAAGAGATTACCAATGATAAGAGGGTTCCCAGGAGTACGGTGACAATAACTCAATTAAGTGGGTACCATCACGAATGTAAGATGGGAGGGCTTGGGCTAGTGGTTGTAAAAAATGGTCAATGTAAAGAGAGAAACTGGTAGTGATACTGTCCATGGAAGCAACAATAGGACGACCAGGTGGATTATTAATATCTTTATGTATTTTGGGCAAATGGTATAGATAGGGAACTTGGAAAAAAGCTTTTTGAAAAAACGCGGCCTCCAACTTACTCAACGTGCAATCGCCAAGGGCTTGTTGAACAATGTCAGATGACTCTACGGTAAATTTTGGTAAGGGATCATATTTAAGTTTCTCATAAGTGTCTTTGTCAGAAAGCAATCGTCTAGCCTCTAACATGTAGTCAACCTTGTCTTGTATTACTATCCCCCCTCCCTTGTCTGCAGGTCTAATAATGATGTCTGGATTAGTACTAAGTGATTTCAACGCTAGATGTTCCAAGGGTTTGAGGTTACTACGAAATCGAGTAGCCTTATGCCCCATACAGACGATCGTTTTTTGTGATGAAAAAAAATGACGTTTTTGAAAACGTCATTTAAAATGATAGTGTGTGGGGAAAATGTCGTTTTATGTCTTCAGAAAAACGACCAAAAAAAAATTCGAACATGCTCGAATTTTTTGTGTCGTTTTTCAAAATGTCATTTTTTGTGTCAATGAAAATGATAGTGTGTGGGCAAAACGACGTTTTTAAACCCGCACATGCCCAGAAGCAAGTTTTGAGACGGGAGGTAAAACTACCATTCATAATGGAGTAAGCACATTCATCACGCTTTAACAGACAAAAAAGCACGAATCATCTTTTACTAACAAGTAACCAGCTAAAAGCAGCCTCAAGGCGAATAGAACTTCCCCTTTAGAGTGCCGTCACTTTGTTCATCATTTTTCAAAACGATGGTGTGTATGCTACATCGTTTTTGAAAATGAAGTTTCAAAAATGTCGTTTTTTTTCATCACTTCAAACGTCATTTTTTTTTCATCACAAAAAACGACCGTCTGTATGGGGCATTAGAGGAGTCCGACTTGAATTTGAGAATCCATTTCTGAGTACAAAACTCAGCTATGCCTTCCCACTCTATACAAGCATCAGGGTCCAAAAAAGTGCATCCCTTGAGGACCCGGAGTCCCCTGGGTGAAATTTTAGATGAAAAATATTGTTTGAGAAAGAAGCAATCCCACCATTGTTGGTTGGCTGAAATAGTAAGATCTTCTATACGTCTCATTGTAGTACATGTATCTTTGTATTTAGTGTCAGACCACGTTCTGGAATGAACAAGGGGGCTAAAAAAATTGGTGGGAAATAGTGTGTAAAGTTCATCCAGGAGATCGAATTTATGTTGCTCTATCAACTCTATAATATCCATGTTAAAGAGAAGTGAGAACAATATGAATGGTATATTAATTAATTGATAAATTAATCGATCAAAAAAGAAGAGGGGGGAAAAAAGGAATAGTGTGCGCTATATTTTATAAGCGAGAAGGAGACCAAATCACTGCCTATCTAGCATAGGGAAGTATACATATATATCACATATACACATGTGTATGAAGACAACAATGACAGCGGACCAAAAAATTGAGGGTAACAAGAGAATGATAAGTGACAGAATAATAAACAAATAGTATGGCTATGCACTAATAAATCTGCAGCACATCAGAAGCTTCAAGGAGATCAATGTAGAAATGGACATGGACATGGACCTTATGATACGCTATTTATCCTAATTGCTGATCATGCTCTTTTAATCATGCGCCATCCACCAATTTTTCTACGATGATGGATATGCCTTGAACTTGCAAGGGTGCCATGGCTTCCGCCAGAATCTTTGTGAAGATTCTGGGTGAAGAGGAAAGGCCGAAGGGTAAGGCTCGGAATTGTAGGCGCATGGTTTTGTTTTTTGTTTCTATTGCTAACCTTAGGAATTTTTGACAATTTTTTGTGTATTGGGACGTGTAGGTATGCGTCCTTTAAGTCTAGGGAAACTAGAAAACAGTTTGGGGGTAGTAAGTGTAGCGCCCCCTTACTTTCAGTATGGGCACTACACTAAAGTTAGTGGGGAATGGGAGAGTTATTTTGCTCCCATTCACAATTTGCTAAATTTGGGCTGCTGTCATTCCTGAACTGTCCTGTAGGTCAGTCTGTGCTCCAGGGATGTAGTTTTCATCCCTGGGCGACAGTTGGCGCTAGAGGGGTTCTGGCAGAGCTGCTTTTCCCCAGCAGACAATTAGAGGAGTTTTTCCCTCGCGGGGCATGCTGGGGGAGAGTATATCTATGGCAGACGCCATTTTCTGCGGTTTTTCGCGGGTTCCAGGTGCGGCACCCACCTTCAGGGTGTGCGCATCCAATGGACCCCGGTGATGGCCTACCAGGCCCTGGTTGCATTCCACGCGGAGCTCCACTTTGCTGAAAGGGGCCCCAGTGACTTGCTGGGTCCCCAGTTTGACTGAGGAGATCCCTGGCTGTGTGCCGTTCGATGTGGGGTCGGCTTGAGGAGAACCCGGAGGCAGGTTGTCCAACAGGGCTTGAACAAACCATCAGGGATCTGGTGACCGGAATGTTGACAGGTACACTATTGCTGTCATCCGGTGACCTATGCTTAATCTACTGGGAGGATTCGCTCAATCTCAATCCGTCCATTTAGCTCATTCAAGTAATTGGCCTGTGGCAGAGGCCCTAGACCCAGGTCTGTGGCAGAGGCCTGTTCCTCCCAGAAATATAAAGTGACACTTCGGCTGCCAGGCTTGTGGCAGAGGTCTGTCCGGGGGCACTCCACCCACTCTTGCTAGAGTGGCATAGAATTGTGTTTATTACTACTGTGTTACTGAGAGCAGGATTGCTCGGTTCATATCCAGGCCTAATACTGCAGAGTTCTCTCTTGCTTCATCAACCCTTTTCTCCTCATTTGATGTTGATGTTGCCATGTTGGGCCTGGAAATAAAGCATTTGAAAACCCTTATTCAATGACTAGACATTCGCTCACTACTCTAAGCTACTCTACTTATCAACTACACCCCTAGACAACACTGACGTAACTTAATACACCGATCCCAACAACAACAACCAGCGGCTCCTGCGGGGGTTGCGCTACATAAGGCTTTGACTGAATATATTGAGTCCATCCTGAATCTTTTGTAGGTTATGGACACATTCAGGAGTTTGAGGTTTAGGATTGGTCTGACCTTCCCCGTAGGTTTTTGTACTCCGAATATGTGGGAGTAAAACCCTTGTCCTCTTTCTTTCTTTGGCACCTCTGTGATTACTTCCTGTTTCCTGAGATCCTCTATGGCTCTCATTAACCCTTCGGCTTTTCCTTTGTTTTTTTGAAGTTTGGTTAAGTACAATCGGTTTGGGGGTGGTTTTGAGAACTCCAGGTGATATCCGTCCCTTATTATTCTCCAAATAAAGTGATTGGAGTTTATCTTTCCCCATTGCGGGAGGAAGGCCCCCAGTCTTCCTCCTACTGTTACCAATTTGTAATTTCTTGTCGTAGGTTTGCTCAGGAGGACAAAAAAAATTAAAAATCGCTCCTCCTTTGCCTTTCCCCTTTGGGACCCAAGGTCTTTTTTGGTTATCTGTCTTGGGTGTTGTATAACGGGGACCTTTTGGGACCCAAGTTGTACTTTTTTGCCTCCTTTTGTTCTGTTGTGGCTGATTCCAGGGCTCTTTGCGTTTCAGCAGAAATGCTTTCTTTTTATCTGCTGTACGATCTAGCACCTTCTCCAACCCTGGCCCAAATAGCAAGTCCCCTGTAAATGGGATGCCACATAATTTGGTTTTAGGCCCTGTACACACGACCGGATCTGTCCGCTGGGATTTATCCGCGGATCAGTTCCAGCAGACAAATCTGGTCGTGTACGGCCTAGCGGACATTTTTCGGCGGACATTTGTCCAGTCGACCGTTTTCCAGCGGATAAAAATTTCTTAGCATGCTAAGAAATCTATCCGCTGGAAACCTGTCCGTCGGACTTATCCTGTCGTCTGTACAGACTCACCGGATAAGTCCGACCGATCCCCATCCCTCGCATGCGTCGAAGTGATTCGACACATGCGTGGAAGTATTTACCTTCCAGGGTCGCGCACGTCGCCGCGTCATCGGCGCGGCGCGGCCACGTCACCGCGTATGTTTTCCGCGGGGATTTTGATCTGATGGTGTGTACAGCCATCAGATCAAAATCCGGAGCAGAAATGTCCGATGGAAACGGTCAGGCGGACCGTTTTCATCGGATATCCTCTCGTGTGTACAGGGCCTTAGACGCGCAGTCCCCCTGCCATGTCTTTAACCATAGGGCCCTTCTTGTGGAGTTGGTTAGTGCGGATGATCTGGCTGCCATCCACACTAGTTCTGCTGAGGCATCTGCGATGTAGGCTATGCCTCGCAGCAGTGTGGGAAAGGAGGATAGGATTTGCTCTTTCGCAGTTCCTTCCTCAATGTGTACCTGGATCTGGTTTAGCCAGAACTCCATATTTCTGGCCACCACCGTGACATTGCACTCGCTGGCTTTAAACTTCCCAGTGTGGAGTCCCATGATTTTTTCAATGAGTCCATTCTTTTATCCATTGCTTCGGATAAGATGCCCATATACTCAAATGCTAAATCCGTATGTCTTGATACTTGTGAGAAGGCGGCATCTAGCTTTGGAGTTTTGTTCCATATTGAGGATGGATCATCTGAGAATGGAAATCGTCTTTTTAAGGCTTTAGAGAAAAAAAAACGGTTTCCTCTCTGATTGCTGCCATTCTTTCTTAATCGCTTCTATTAACACTTTGTGAACTGGAAAATTCTTCTTTTCCTGTTCTTCTAATTAACACTTTGTGAACTGGAAAATTCTTCTTTTCCTGTTCTTCTAATCCCTGGTCATGCAGGGATAGGGTCCTTTTCTCTGTCTTTATACCTAATGTGGTATAGATGGCTCCCAAGAGGTGATCGACATCCTCTAATGAGAGTTTATATCGAGATGGCTTTCTGGAATCACTTTCCTGAGCCTCTTCCTCTGATTCTTGGGAATCGGACACTGCGCTGTCAGGTTCCTCTTCTGCCTCCTCTCTAGGAGCTACTGAAGGGCCTGCACTGGTGGAAGGTATTATCTCCGGAACTTTAACCGCTGCCTGCACTTGAGGGGAAGCCAAATGAAGCTGCGGGATCTGAAATCCTTCAAAGAATGTTTGAAAGGATTTAAAAGTATTGGATAATTCTTTAACAGATGATGCTAGCTCACTCTGTTCTGAAGTATGTTCCTGTACTAGTTTGCTGATCCAATCACTACATATAGCTTTCCTCCATGAATCTCTAAGTTAAGGTGACCAGATTTTTTAAATGAAATCCGGGGACATATTTTTTCTTTACTAGTAATGGCAACAATCAGCCACTCTCTGCCCGTCGCTGCCCGCCTCACAGCCTCTCACGTCTTACTCTTCGGGCCCCGGCTAATACTGGATGGGGAGCGGAGGAAGATCACTCCGCCAGGGAAGGCAAGGAGATAGGCAGGTGGCTGGCCGGGATTTGAGCCAAGGCAGAAGAACATGCTAGTGGAGCTGAATGGGCATGCGCCCAAAACTGAAGAAATATTCCCTTCACTCCGACCAGCACATGATCATCAGAAAGGGGCACAGATAATGAAAAAAATACAACCCCCCTATGCTAGTAGGCACGGCCGAGTGGGGGTGTGTAATTCAAATTGTTTTATTTTAATTCTGCACTGACTGTCTTTGAAATTGCCCCTGCCCCCTATTAAATCCAATCTGGGGACAGACTTGGTCCGGGGTCAGTGTCCTCAATCAGGGGGCTGTCCCCTGAAACTGGGGATGTCTGGTCACCCTACTCTAAGTGTGATTTTGCAGGACGGGCACTTCCTCTTTGAGCTGTGAGTAGCTTTGTCAGTTTTCTGAAAGACATAAGGGAAAAGACACCCCACGGTTAGTACCGTACCTTCCTCCTGCCCACGGCAGGTGCGCAGTGCCTTCATGCGGGCTTGCCTCACTAGGGGCCCTATGAAACACCCTCTGACACTGAGGGCTTTGGCTCTCCCCCCCCTCCCTTTTTTCCCTGGGGCGGGGGGAGGGGTGGTGGGTTTAGGAGAGGGGAGGTCCACCCTAGGTTCCCCTTACTTTAGAATGGCTGGAGCTGGTCTCTGCTGGAGCAGCGGTGCTTCTGCTGTCTCTACAGCAATTGCAGCTCCCTCCAGACTCTGCCTGTCTCCGTTTTCAAAATTCACAGCCGGAACCGGAAGCCGTGAACCCGGAAATGCACGCCCCCGTCTGCCGGACATGACGTCACCCACTGTCGGCTCCGTGCGGTTCCGATACCCCGCGTGGCTGCGCTTTGGAATCCCCTTCCTGCTGTTGCCACACACGCCGCTGAGGCATGGGACGCTGGCTGTGCACCTCTCCCCACCGCACTCGGTGCAAAAACGGAGCCCCCCCCCCGACCTACACCTGCACTCAGGGATGTAAGGGCGGCAATCTTCACCAGGTTAGTGACCTGGCCTGTCCCAGGAGCCTCTGCTCCCTTTCCAGACATGTCCGCCTGAGCCTCCTTTGGCTCTCTTGGCTTGGTTCCTATGGTGTCTCCCCTCTAGAGGAAACACAAATAACCGAGGAGCCAGCAGGGGAGGAGGAGATTTATAGAAGCCTGGCGTGGTGTTTCCTACAGAGGGGAGGAGCCAAGGTCTCTCAGGTGGCTGTCCTGAAAGACGATTATGCCGCGTACACACGGTCATTTTTTGTCTTGTAAAAAAACGTTGTTTTTTCTCATGAAAAAAAACGATGTTTTGCAAACTTCATTTTAAAAAACGACATTGCCCACACACCATTGTTTTTTTTTCAAAATGCTCTAGCAAAACGCGGTTACGTACAACACGTACAACGACACTCTGTTCCATACAAGCTCGCGTCATAACTTGCTTCTGAGCATGCGCGGGTTTAAAAACCTAGTTTTAAACGTCGTTTAAACACACACGATCATTTTGTATGACACAAAAAACGACGTTTTGAAAAACGACATAAAAAATTGAAGCATGTTCGAAAAAAAAATGTTGTCGTTTTTCAGAAGACATAAAATGACGTTTTGCCCACAAACGATCATTTTAACCACTTAAGCCCTGGACCAATATGCAGCTAAATGCCCAGAGGTGTTTTTACAATTTGGTACTGCGCTGCTTTAACAGGTAATTGCGCTGTCATGCAATGTTGTACTGAAACAAAATTTGCGTCCTTTTCTTCCCACAAATAGAGCTTTCTTTTGATCACCTTTTTTATTTTTTTGTGCTATAAACAAAAATAGAGCGTCAATTTTGAAAAAAAATCAATATTTTTTACTTTTTGCTATAATAAATATCCCCCAAAAATCTATAAAAAAAAATGTTTTCCTCAGTTTAGGCCGATACGTATTCTTCTACATATTTTTGGTAAAAAAAATCGCAATAAGCGTTTATCGGTTGGTTTGCGCAAAATTTATAGCGTTTACAAAATAGGGGATAGTTTTGCATTTTTATTATTTTTTTTTTTTACTACTAATGGTGGCGATCAGCGATTTTTTTCGTGACTGCGACATTATGGCCAACACTTCGCACAATTTTGACACATTTTTGGGACCATTGTCATTTTCACAGCAAAAAATGCATTTAAAATGCATTGTTTATTGTGAAAATGACAATTTCAGTTTGGGAGTTAACCACAAGGGGGCGCTGTAGGAGTTATGTTTCAGCTAGTGTGTATTTACAACTGTAGGGGGGTGTGGCTGTAGGAGTGACGTCATCGATTGTGATTCCCTATAAAAGGGATGACACGATCGATGCAGCCGCCACAGTGAAGCACAGGGAAGCTGTGTTTACACGCGGCTCTACCCATTCTTCAGTTCCGGGGACCGATCGCGGGACCCCAGTGGCGATCGGGTCCGCGGGTCTCGCGGTCCGGGAGCTTCGGACCGGGTGGCGGGCGCGCGTCCGCGACCCACGGCTGGGTAGATGTAAAGGACGTACCGGTACGTCGATCTGCCCAGCCGTGCCATTCTGCCGACGTATATCGTCGTGCGGCGGTCGTTAAGTGGTTAAATGACGTTTTTAAAAATTAGGGGAAAACGCACACGTTTTACTGCATATATGTGAACCAGCCTGATAAAAATGTATGTATTTTCTAATGATGTGCGAATTGGATGTGTTGTTATCCGCATCCAATTGGCATAGGAGCAGAGCTGTATCTTGGCCTAGGGCGGCGTTTTGATTTCAGTGGGCAGGGGCGCTAATGCGCTGCAAAGAAGCTACTGGCAGGACAGGGCGGGTCTTAAATAGGAAGGGGTGTGTCCTTGACAGGAAGGGTGGGTCGTATTTAAATTAGGGGGCGCATGGGTTTAGTCAGGCCTAGGGCAGCACAAAACCTAAATACACCTCTGCATAGGAGTGAACACGGCCTTAAAGGGGAGTTCCAGCCATTTTTATGTTTATTAAAAGTCAGCAGCAACAAAAAGTGTAGCTGCTGGCTTTTAATAAACAGGCACTTACCTGCTCCGGCGCTCCAGCGACGCGCCGGCCGGGGCTCCGCTCCTCTCCCCCCCTCCCCGGCCGGCGTCTTCATCTTCAGTGTGGGCACCCGGCCGTGACAGCTTTCGGCTTCACGGCCGGGCACCCACTGCGCATGCGCGAGCGCGAGTGGCGCGGCACTGCGCATGCGCGAGCGCCGCGGCCCGGCGCCGCGCCCTGTAATTGGCCGGGAGATCGCCTAGGACCTGTGACGTGTCCTAGGCGATCGCCTACAGCAGCCACTTCCTGAAGGCGACTAAGCTTAGTCGCCTACAGGAAGGAGGAAGTGGGACAGGAAGTCCCACTCGTGCTGAAGCCCCCACTCCCCCCCCCAAAAAAATTACATGCCAAATGTGGCATGTAAGGGGGAGAGGAGTGGGTTAAGAGGAAGTTCCAAATTTGGGTGGAACTCCTCTTTAAGCTAACTCACATATACACACACACACAAGCCTACCCTAAAAATTAGATTTTTACACCCTCTATATATACATGTTTTCAGAAAGATTTATATATCTATTGAGTTCCTACATAAATATAAATAAATGTCAAACACTTTTGGATGTGGTTGAATTGTGATTGAATGTTCTGAACAAGTAACTTTCCTTGGTAAGGTGGTTGTAAACCCATTTTTTTTACTTCTACCTATAGGTAAGCCTAGAATAAGGCTCACCTATAGGTAGTGGAAATATCTTCTAAATGTGCGCCGTTTAACCGCTTGAGGACCGCCCGGCGCAGATATACGCTGCAGAATGGCACGGCTAGGCACAAGGGCGTACATGTACGTCCCCTTTAAGAGCCCAGCCGTGGGTCACGCAGCGTGCCGCCGGCAGCGCGCTCGCGACCCGGTCCTCAGCTCTGTGACCATCCCCGCGGGAACCGCGGACCCGATCACCGCCGGTGTTCCGCGATCTGGTCACCGAGCTGAAGAATGGGGAGAGGTGAGTGTAAACAAACCTCTCTCCGTGCTTCCTAGTGAGACTGACACTGATCGTCTGTTCTCTGTCATAGGGAACGACGATCAGTGATGTCACACGCCCAGCCACGCCCCAACACAGTAAGAACACTCCCTTAGGGCACACTTAACCCCTACAGTGCCCCCTTCAGGTTAACCCCTTCACTACCAGTGTCATTTTCACGGTAATCAGTGCATTTTTATAGCACTGGTCGCTGTATAAATGACAATGGTCCCAAAATAGTGTCAAAAGCGTCCGATGTGTCCGCCATTATGTCGCAGTCACGATAAAAATCGTTGGTCGCCGCCATTACTAGAAAAAAAAATCGTAATAAAAATGCAATAAATCTATCCCCTATTTTGTAGACGCTATAAATTTGGCGCAAACCAATTAATATATGCTTATTGCGTTTTTTTTTTTTAACAAAAATAGGTATAGAATACGTATCGGCCTAAACTGAGGAAAAAAATGTTTTTTATATATTTTTGGGGGATATTTATTATAGCAAAAAGTAAAAAATATTATTCTTTTTTTTAAATTGTCGCTCTATTTTTGTTTATAGCGCAAAAAAAAAAAATGCAGAGGTGATCAAATACCACCAAAAGAAAGCTCTATTTGTGGGAAAAAAGGACGCCAATTTTGTTTGGGAGCCACGTTGCACGACCGTGCAATTGTCAGTTAACCACTTAGGGCCCCTTCACGCCGATATACGTCGGCAGAATGGCACAGCTGGGCACATCCACGTACATGTACGTGGCTCTTTAAGCCCAGCCGGCATGCTCCCGCAACCCGGTCCGAAGCTCCGTGACCACAGCTGCGGGACTCGTGGACCCAATCGCCGCTGGAGTCCCGCGATCGCTCCCCGGAGCTGAAGAACGTGGAGAGCCGTGTGTAAACAGCTTCCCCGTTCTTCACTGTGGCGGCATCGATCGCGTGTTCCCTTTTATAGGGGGACACAATCGATGACGTCAGACCTACAGCCACACCCCCCTACAGTTGTAAACACACTTGAGGTCACACATAACCCCATCAGCGCCCCCCTGTGGTTAACTCCCAAACTGCAACTGTCATTTTCACAGTAAACAATGCATTTTAAATGCATTTTGTTGCTGTGAAAATGACAATGGTCCCAAAAATGTGTCAAAATTGTCCGAAGTGTCCGCCATAATGTCGCAGTCACGAAAAAAATCGCTGATTGCCGCCATTAGTGGTAAAAAAATAATAATTAATAAAAATGCAATATCCCCTATTTTCTAAACACTATAAAAAAAATATTAATAAAAATGGCATAAAAATGCCCCCTATTTTGTAAACGCTATAACTTTTGCGCAAATCAATCAATAAACGCTTATTGCGATTTAAAAAAAAAAAATATGTAGAAGAATACGTATCGGCCTAAACTGAGGAAAAACATATTTTTTTATATATTTTTGGGGGATATTGATTATAGCAAAAAGTAAAATATATTAATTTTTTTCAAAATTTCGCTCTATTTTTGTTTATAGCGCAAAAACTAAAAACTGCAGAGGTGATCAAATACCACCAAAAGAAAGCTCTATTTGTGGGAAAAAAAGGACGCCAATTTTGTTTGGGAGCCACGTCGCACGACTGCGCAATTGTCAGTTAAAGCGACACAGTGCCGAATCGCAAAAAGGTGCCTGGTCCTTTTACATTTGCATTTTGGTCCGGGTCTTAAGTGGTTAACCAGCAGGCATCCTGGAAAAGTCCTGTTCAGAATTTACATATCCCAGGCTCCTTTTGAGGCCTCCTGATGCAAGTCTATTCCAGGTTTTCCACCTCTCCCTTTTCAATCAATTTAGTCTCACCTGGGACTCCCAGTCAGTACTCTGCAGTCTGGAGAGGAAAGAGGTCTTGTCTGTTGGAGATAAAGGTTGGTAAAATTGTGTATATTTGAATTAAATTCATAGACTGGGGAGAGCTCTGGGTGGAAGAAGGAAAGATGCATTGCAACCAGCAGTTTCAGAATGAGATATAAGTGGTAGGTAAAGGAAGACAGGAGGGAGGTGTAACCCGGACATAGTGCAGTACACAGGACAAACACTGCAGGGAGAGATATATTATCTAGACTGGGGATGAGGCTGGCTGAGGGATTTATTAAAATTAACCACTTCAGCCCTGGAGGTTTTGGCTGCCAAATGACCGGGCCACTTTTTGCGATTCGTGTTGTGCGACGTGGCTCCCAAACCAGTGGTGTATTTAGGTTTTGTGCTGCCCTAGGCCTGACTAAAATTGTGCACCCCCCCTAATTTAAATATGACCCACCCCTTCCTGTCAAGGCCACACCCTTTCTGTTTAAAACCGCCTTGAAATTTTCAAGTGGGGACACTAGTTCTTAGGGACTGGGGGGGGGGGGCAGTATATTCCCTTAATTTGCATAGCTTTCCTCTCACTTCCTGTTTGGCTTTGGGGCAGGAAGTGAAGGGAAACCACTGCAATGGTACAAGAAAAAACTGACAGGTCCCCTTTTTACTCTATCCAAAATGGGGGGGGGGGGGAAAGTGTTGCCTATGAACTTACTTTAGGCACAAATTTCTGATAATTTTATGGAGAGGGCCAAGAAGATATAACCATGCCAATGGTGCAGCAGATAACTGCACAGTGAGGAAGGTTTTTGTGGTCCAGGATGATAGGACAGTCAAAATTAGAAGCAGCTTGTGTTACACTAACAGTGTAGCACAAGCTGGCGGGAACTTTTTCTGTGCTGCCCTAGGCCTGGGCCTTGTAGACCTAGGCCAGGATACATCGTTGTCCCAAACACAATTTTTTTCACAAATCGAGCTTTCTTTTGGTGGTATTTTTGTGCGCTATAAAAAAAAATAGAACGTAAATTTTGAAAAAAAAGGCAATATTATTGACTTTTTGTTATAATATCCCTATTATTATTATTATTATTATTATTATTATAAAATACACACACACACACATTTTTTCTCAATTTGGGCCGATACATATTCTTATTTTATGGTAAAAAATTTGCAATAAGCATATATTGATTGGTTTGGGCAAGGGGTGTGCAGGAGGGCGGCTGGCCTGGGCAGTATTGTTTTAATGCAAGGCTTTGGGTACCCTAATCCTAAGGGAAGGAGGGGGGTGTAGTTTGGCATCTTTGCGCTGGATGGTCTGGTCCTGGCACTGGTTTGCACACAAGTTATAGCGTCTACAAAATAAGGGGTAGTTTTATGGCATTTTTATTTTATTGTTTTACTAGTACTGGCAGGGATTTGATATATATATATATATATATATATATATATATATATATATATATATATATATATATATATTATATAAAAAAAAAAAAATGTAATCGTGGCTGCAACTTTATGGCGGACACATCAGACACTTTTGACACATTTTTGGGACCATTGTCATTTTTATGCTATAAAAATGCCCTGATTACTGTAAAAAAATTACACTGTGAGTTAAGGGGTTAACCACTATATAGCGCTGATGGGGGTTAAGTGTGTCCTAGGGAGGGATTTTAACTGTTAGGGGGAGAAGCTACCAGTGACACATCAGCGATCACTGTTCCCGATCACAGGGAACAGTAGATCCCTGACATGTCACTAGGCAGAACAGGGAAATGCCTTGTTTACAAAGGCATCTCCTTGTTCTGCGTTTGCCGACCACAATCGTGGGGCCACCCGGTAACATCGAGTTCACGGGGGCGCACTCGTGAGGCACACGCCCACCAGGTAGCAAATTCAAAGGGACATGCAAGATGTGCCAATTTGCCTGCCCGTGCCATTCTGTTGACGTATATCGGCGGTCGGCAAGTGGTTATACTGCCTAACGAGAGATCTATTATCTGGACTGGGGATGGGGCTGCATGAGGGATTTATTAGAATTAAAGAGTGGAATGATATTTTGTATCAGATGGTGATAATTATCCTGAAGGGTTTGTGTGTGTGTCACTCTGAAGCAGATATTTATAAAAAGATGGGCAGGAATCTTTATATCCATTAAGTGTCTTCTAGTTGAGCTTAAAATTTCAAAGTCCCGCTGCCCTGTATATTATTGATCTGATATGGTCACTTCAGGTGAGGTGGACAAGCCATCAGCTCTTGGGTGGATTAACTGCTTGCCACCCTGCGCACGCAGATATACGTCTTCAGAATGGCAGGGGCAGGCAGAAGGACGTGTGTGTGTGTGTGTGTGTAATATAGTCCCCTTTAAGAAGCGGTTGTTACACGCGCCCCGCCGCGATCTCAATGAGCCTGTCTGGGGGTCCTGCAGACTCGATCGCCACGGGCATACCCTGCCGGATCAGCTTTAGCATTGCAAATACCAATTGTTCTATGGGCATACCATATCCCTTTCCCCAACCAAGTACAATACCCAAAATAAAACAACAAAACAAAGCAAAATAATTGTCATGGTCTACAAGCGTGATGTGTGGATGTTAGTAACTAATGGCAACACACCGCTACATAAGTATGTTATGTAAAAAAAAAAACCCTTAAAGTGTTTATAAACCCTTTAACCACTTCAGCCCCGGACCATTTTGTTGCTAAATGACCAGGGCAACTTTTTGCGATTCGGCACTGCGTCGCTGTAACTGACAAATGCGCAGTCGTGTGACGTGACTCCCAAACAAAAATTTTTTTTTTGTTTTTTTTTCACAAATAGATCTTTCTTTTGGTGGTATTTGATCACCTCTGTGGTTTTTATTTTTTGCGCTATAAACAAAAGTAGCGCGACAATTTTTGAACAAAAAAATTATATATATATATATATATATATATATATTTCCTCGGTTTTGGCCGATATGCATTCTTCTACAAATTTTTGGTATAAAAAAAACTACAAAATAGGGGATAGTTTTATAGCATTTTTATTAAAATAGGCAACGCGACCAGTGGCATATCACTAGGCAGAACGGGGAGATGTTGTGTTTACACATAGGATGCATTAAGGTGAAAAAACACGAGGGTTTACAACCCCTTTAAGCGCATTGTGATGGTTTTTGTATTTGTAGACTAAACAATATTTTCCCCCAGTCATCTTCCAGGTCAGCCCTTGAGAGATGGCGCTCCTCCTCACACACAGGAAACACATTACCATTAATTTTTCCCCTTAAGAGGCAGTCCCTCAGGTCACTGGTCAGTCTTAGTGTTTCCTCCGAGACATGTTGGCAAAGGACCTGAAGGGCTCCATCTCCCAAGGGCTGACCGGGACAGGGGTTCGGCAGGGGCAGCAAAATTGCACAGCAGTGTGGATGGAGTGGAGTCTCTGAACGGCAGGGGGTCGGTGTACCTTACCGAAGCCGTGATACTGGGGTGGATGTGGATGGTTTTGTGGTCACGGCCAACCCTCCTTAGGCTGCGAGCAGAAGGTGTCCTGGATTCCAACTTCTCCTGTGCCCGGGCGTGGAGAAAGGCGCTGGTACATTATTCCCTTGGCGGCATCAGCGGTGGGGGCGTGTACCCACAGCTGAACGCCGCTTGACCCGGAAGACGTGGTGCGTAATTTCCGAGGCGGGATGATGTCATCTGTATACGCTGGGGAGCTGGTCCGTCCCCTAAAAGGCGTGGGAAGTTTGAATGGCCGGATGGTGCCATTAGCGTGGATGCGGCTGCAGGCTACAACAAGGATGCCACAGTGACCCAGGATTCTAAAAGAGGATGAGATTCCTTTGGCCCAGGTTCCAGGAGGCGAAGGTACCAGCAGGACACAGGTAGGCACCAGTGGGTGACCTTTGTGTCCATTGTATTGGGACAGCAACTAGGCGGTGGTGGTCACTAGCTAAGCTGGGGGTTACTAGTGTCACTGGGTGTGCATTGTAGTATTGTTGTGGTGGGGTGTGCTGCCGTCCCACCGCCATGGGTTCCCCTGTGGGTTTTTTTTTTTTTTGGCAGGTCAAACCGCCTAAAGAGAAGCCCACTCCCAGAAAGCGGTGTTCAACCAAAATGCCTTTGAAATACACAGAGCCGCTATTCCAAATATGCATTGATAGACTAGTTAAAAACAGTCAGATGCAGTGTATGCAAAGATTTTTGGATCTGTGAGGAATGATGTGGCTACCAGTCACAAGAAGTGGTTTCCTTTCAGTGACGATCCACAGGAAGTGTGTAACAAAAATCCAAAATTGGATACGCCACTTTCCAAGGTTTCAAAAAAATCTTCATTATCCTTCGAAGATATGGGACACCTTAAAGATGGCATGGATAAGAGGGGCGACATTATCTTAAAGAGAGCTTGGGAGAAAAGCGTTGCCAGCCTGAAGCCAGTGCTTGCCACCACTTGCAAGGCAAGAAACCTTGAGTTCTGGCTCTCCCAACTGCATGACCATATTAAGAATGAAGACTCTTCCAGTTCTCTCCAAGGCAGTTGGCTACATTGTGGATGCATCTGCAGAGTCCGTCAAGCTGGCAGCGAGGTCAGGAGGACTAGCTGTCGCAGCCAGACGTGCGGTTTGGATGAAAACCTGGACAGGGGACACTGCATCCAAAATGAGGTTATGCAATCTCCCATTTTCTGGGGATTTCCTGTTCGGATCAAGCCTAGTAGAAGCCTTGGAAAGAACAGTGGATTGGAAGAAAACCTTTCTTGCGGAAAAGTGCAAGCCTCCACAATAGTGTGTGTGTTTTTTTTGTTTTTTTTCGTGGACGAAAAGAACATCCCTAAGAAGAGAAAAAAGATTACCCTAAAAAGAACTGGACGGGTCACAAAGGGAAACCCAAATAACCCAGTAATTTCCTCTTTTGGCTCTTCTAACCAAACCACAAAACAATGACAACCGAGTGCCAGTAGGGGGAAGACTGGCTACCTTCCTACCTTTAATGGCAGAAGACAACAGCCAATCCAATTTTTATTTTAGACATCATCGCAAGGGGCTACTCCCTGGATTTCAATTGTCATCCTGCAGAGAGATTTCTATTAATGAAACTTCCCAGGGATCCAGAACAAGCCAAGGCTCTTCCACTGTTGCTGGTGGAGATGGACCAGAAAGTCATTGTTTCAGTCCCAGAGAAGAAAAAGAGGGTTTTTACTCTTATGTGTTCATGATCAAAAAAACCTTCCGGGAAGTTTAGATTGCGATTGATACTAAATCTAAAGCCCTTGAACCAAGCGATACAATACAAAAAAAATTTGCATGGGATCCATATTTCTTGGTCAAAAACATCCTGCAACCAGAAACGTTCATGGCGACCATGGATCTCAGGGATGCATATCTTCTCATCCCCATCTGAGAAGAGTCCTAGAGATACCCAAGCTTAGCGGTGGAAATGGAGGGAAAAGAATACCACTTCCAGAGCAGAGCTCTTCCATTTGGGCTATCCTCGTCACCAAGGTACTAGCAAAAGCTCTAGCCCCTCTAAGGTTGAAAAAGATGACCGTAGTACTGTACTTGGACAATCTACTATTCGCAGCTCTATCAGAAGTACAGCTGGATATCTACTCCACTCCATAGATGTTAAATGTTGGGGAAAAGAGAAGAGAGAGACAGAGGGGACATTTTCCTCAAACATGTGATATGTCAAAACTGTCCTTCTCCAGGCGCTCTTGGTTCCCAAAATACAGACTCAGGTTTCCTTCTTTATACAATGTTTATTCTTCCACAGATAAGGACAGCAAACAAACAGTCAATGCTTACATTGTTACAGCTGGTAAAACATCATGGTAGGTTGATACTTCAGAAAGTTACAGAAGGAGGAAATAGATGTTATGATGGTACGATCTGTCTCTGCTGGGAAAGGTCCCTTCCAGCAGATTGGGCCTTTCTACCCACATCTTCTCTGTAGGGTCATGACCCAAAGGCTTCCTCCTTAACTATGCACACCACATGGATACTTATACAGGTTTAAAAGCTACGCTAAGCATAATTTGACTAGCTTCCAAAGAAGGTTGGTGATAAGTGTAACACCCACTTATGTATTTTTAAGTAACATCTCCACCCATTGTCTTGACGTAGGTCTTCAAGAATAGATGTAGTCTACAACAGATGTAATATCCTGTAACTGACCTTGTCTGCCCTCAAAGCTACCATGTCTTAAACATTGATTCAGAAACATTTATCACATAATATTAATGAATTTATAATCTAACAATAGAACAGAAGACTTTCCTACTGGAGGAGAAGATCCAAGGCCTCATCAAGAGGGTGAGTTCTGTACAGAACAACCTCTCGAGATCCATCAGGGGGCTGATGTTGGTTCTGGGTCTAATGACCTCATCAATACCAGCAGTCCAATGGGAAAATTAATCATCTAAGGCCCCTTCTTTGATTTCTTAAGAGAAATATTTGAAGATCTGGACAGGACGGCATTACTCCCAACATCTGTGAAAAGGTTGCTGTGGTGGTGGAGGGTCCACATGAATTTAAATCGGTCTGGCTTGGTCGTTTCCGATCTCATTTAAATCGACCACAGATGCAAGCAGTTGAGGATGGGGAGCTCACCTAGCAGGGGAGATGGTCCCTGGAAGAAGCCCAGGCATCTTCTAACTGGAGAGCTTATGGCAATAGCCTAGAATTCTTCCAAAACCAGCTAAGAAGTCTTTGCATTCTGATACTTTCGGACAATGACACAGCAGTGGCTTGGGTAAACGAACAAGGGGGCACAAGAAGCCCCTCCTTAAGCCACATCTCCAATAAGATATGCTGATGGGCAGAAGGGATCCTACTGTCACTGGGAGCAGTCCATCTAAAAGGGGAAGACAACCAAGTAGCAGACTTCCTCAGCTGCCAGGAGATCTCCCAAGAGGAATGGGTATTACACCCGGGGGTGTTCAGGGAAATTACAGCCTGCGAGGGAGTTCTTCCAAGAGGCAAATGGGTCTATGTTTGAACACACAGGTGAAGCGTTTCTTCTCGCTAAACCAACAAGACCAACCACAAGGGATAGACTCTCTCCAAAAACCTTGGCATTTCAAAATATGCTATGCTTTTTCCTTTGGTTCATCTGATTCCACGGGTGGTAAAGAAGTTCCTACAGGAGCAGACAAAACGTAATCATACTGGCCCGAAAGAGAGCCTGGTTCTCTGAACTCCTCAGTCAGGCTGCAGAAGAGCCATGGCTTCCTCACAGGAAAGCCCTGATGTGTCAGGGACCCCTGACAGGCCTAAAACAAGAAAGTTTCAAATGGGTGGTCTGGTTACTGAGGAGGAACTCTTGAGATCTAAAGGACTCTCAGATAAAGTGGTGGCACTGCTTCTGAGTGCCAGGAAGCCAAACACCAGAACCATCTACAGAAAGACATGGAGGAAGTTTAACAGTTGGTGCACTGAAAACAAAAGACAAAAAATTGATACACCGACTATCCTTGAGTTTTTACAGCAGGGTGCTGGTTAAGGTCTAGCGCTCAGTACACTGAAGGTTCAGATAGCAGCGCTGTCGGTGTATCTGGAACGGACACTACAAGAGGACCCGTTTGGTCTATTGTTTTTGCAGGGCATTGGCAAAATACAAAACACCCAAGACACAAATGTCCCACATGGGATTTGTCGGTGGTACTCAGGGGGGTCATCAAACATCCCTTCGAGCTGCTACAAGATGCATCCTTATGCCTACTGACGCCTAAAACAGTTTTCCTCGTAGCCATCACAAAGGCACCTAGGAAAGGAGAAATGCAGGCTCCATCTGTGAGAAAGCCTTTTCTAAAGATTCATGATGATCGAATTGTCCTTAAACGGATCCGGGATTTACTCCAAAAGTGACATAAACTTTTCACAAGTCCCAGGAATATAGTCTACGTTCTTTTTGCAATTCACCAAACGGCAAAGAACAAAGTCTTGATGTTAGAAGGTGTCTACTTCAGTATTTGGAAGTTACTAACGAATTCAGAACATCAGATGCTTTATTTGTCTTGTACGCAGGCCAACTGAAGGGTAAACAAGCCTTGAAAAAGACAATAGCCAGATGGATCAAGGCAGCCATACTAGAGTGTTATGGAGATAACACCGCCAAAAGAGCTTTAAAGCTTATTCAACAAGGGCTCCAGCAGCCTCTTGGGCAGAAAGGGCAGGAGCCACTCCAGAACGAATCTGCAGGGCAGCAACCTGGTCAAGATTCTTGACCTTTTGTTCATCAGTACAGCCTGGATCTGATTTCCAGCCAGGACCAGGCTTTTGGTAGGTAAGTCCTCCAAGCCGTTGTCCCACCCTAGATCTGGTGAGTTCTTGGTTATCCTCTCAAGGGCTGACCTGGAAGACTGGGGGAAAAAGCAGAGTTTCTTACCGGTAACTCTTGTTTCCTGTAGTCTTCCAGGGCAGCACAATCCCACCCTCAAATGTCTAACCTTGTGGGAATGTGCTGGATTTTATGTCATTTCAGATTACGGCCTTTGGTTCTCGTGGATGACTGACCAGGGACCTGAAGGACTTCCTCTTAAGGGGAAACGTGTGTGTGTGTGTGTGTGTGTGTGTGAGCTACATCTCAAGGGCTGCCCTGGAAGACTACTGGAAACCGACTTACCAGTAAGAAACTAACTCTGCTTTTCCACAACTTATTAATGTCTTATTTTCCCTCCCTGTAAGTTTTCCTTATGATTACCAGATATGAGTTTTGCATACTGTGTATACTTAGGCACAGGTAGAATTCCTTTGTCGCCTATGATTGTCTGCTTTGACATCTTCCCAAGAAGATAGCTTGGGAAGGTGATGGAGTATATTGACCAGTGCAGCAACAAGTTGGCTCAGGCGCTTATTGAATATGTTTTCCAAAATTCCCATTATTGATTAACTGTTGATCCACCTTCAGTCTCTTACCCTGTGTAGCATGGTACAGATCTGATTACTGAGTGTCAGACTTTACTGTAATTTTTCTCTTCTACTTTTAGTGATGGCATCTGCTGATTCGAGGAAGGAGCTGGAGTGTGCCCTGTGTCTGAACATTTATACAGATCCCGTAACCCTGAAGTGTGGACACAACTTCTGTCGGAACTGTATTGGTCATGTGTTGGATATACAGCAGCGGTCTGGAGGGTATTCCTGTCCTGAATGCAGAGAAGATTTCCAACAGCGGCCTGCACTGCGAAGGAACATTACACTACGTAACCTAGTGCACGATTTCCTGTCTGCTCAGCCAGATCAAAAATCTACATACTGTATTCAAACATCTATGAAATCCTTGTTAGTATGTGAAGCTTCTCTGTGTCACAATCATCTGAAGTTCCACAGCAAGTCACCAAAACATGTCTTATGTGGCCCCACCGCTCCCCCGGAGAACAGGGAATGCTCTGTCCATAAGGAAGTACTGAAGTTTTACTGCACTAAGGACTCCACCTGTATTTGTCTGTCCTGCAGGCTGGATGAGGAACACTGGGGACACCATGTGGAGACTCTGGATGAGGCCTCCAAGATTAGGAAGAAGAAACTGAGAAATGTTTTGAAGAAACTGATGCCAGTGAGAGAGGAGATAGAGAATGGAGTCCAGAGTCTGCAGGAACGCAGGAGTAAAGTACAAGAAACGGCAGATGATGAAACGGAGAAAGTCACTGCCCTATTCGGAGACCTCAGGGGACGTCTGGAAAACCTGGAGAAAAGAGTCCTGAGTGAGATCTCCGGGCAGGCAGACCGGGTCTGTCTCTTACTGTCTGATATGATCCAACAGCTGTTAATAAAGGAAGAGGAATTGTCCAGGAAGATGGGGGACATTGAGGAGCTGTGTAACATGAAGGATTCACTGACTGTCCTACAGAAATCGGGCAGAGGTGGCTTGTGTGATATAGAAGTTGGAGATAACAGAGAGGCACGTGATGGACTCCTCCACGAGGGAGTGGATCTGGATGTGGCGTGGATCTCGCACACATTACACACGGGTTTATCTGATATCGTGTCTGGGGTAGTTGTCCAGAAACCTACAGGCACACGTGTCTATCCACATTCTGTTGCAAAGGGCAAAGTTCCTTTGGGGGTTACAGACCTATTACTGGATGTGAGCACAGCTGGTAATAATATCTATATATCAGATGATCGGACAACTGCATCCTCATCATCGAATCAGAATCGCCCCGAAACACCAGAGAGATTTCAATATGATCAGGTGATAAGCAGTCAGAGTTTATCCTCAGGGCGACACTTCTGGGAAGTGAATGTCGGGGGGTCAGAGTGCTGGATAGTTGGCATGTGTTACCCCAGTATAGACAGGAAAGGATGTCAGTCAGTGATTGGATACAATCAGAAATCCTGGGGTTTGGAGAGGTTTGGGGGTAATCAGTACTCACTGATACATGACAGGAAGAAGATCCAAATAACCGGAAATATCTCCAGTAACAGAGTTATGATCTATCTGGATTATCAGGCCGGGAGGATCTCCTTTTACGAATTGTGTGACCCGATCCGACCCCTCATCACCTTCACCACCACCTTCACCGAGCCCCTCCATGTTGGATTATTGGTAGGGAGTGGTTCCTGTATGAAAATATCTGAGGGGAAATGGATGTGAGCAACCTGATTGGTGAAATACTCGGCAAGTAGTAGAAAGCGGTGGACAAAAACCAACATTATTGATTTTATTTTATAAAGCTGCAGACTCCGGCCCGTCATCTTCATCCTAAACCTCCCTTTACTACCTAGTGCAGTGATGGCGAACCTTGGCACCCCAGATGTTTTGGAACTACATTTCCCATAATGCTCATGCACTCTGCAGTGTAGTGGAGCATCATGGGAAATGTTGTTTCAAAACATCTGGGGTGCCAACGTTCGCCATCACTGACCTAGTGTGTCGCTGACCAGGAACGACCATACACGAGTTCAGATTATTTAGGCTTCAGGCCAGTGAAGGTTGGGATTACATCCCTGGAGCCGGAACCTTTGCAGTGTATCTATAACCTAAACATATATATATATATATATATATATATATATATATATATATATATTTTTTTTTTCCAGCTTTGGATGGAGTCGCAAAGGATTAGAACTGTAAACTTTTTTCACTGCTATCCGGAGCACCATTAGGAGAATTTTCCTCACTTTCTGTCCTACTGACAAGATTTCGAGACAGGAAGTGAGGGGAATTCTCCCACAAAACATGGATAGGAATAAAATGCTTTTCTTTATAGAGTATCGAAGATATGGAACCTCTGTCATGATTTCATTGTTGTAGATTTTCCTTCATATCATGTCTGGTAATATGTTGTCACCAGGATAGGAAACTTGCCACTTCAGCCCCGGTGGATTTGACTGCCAAATGACCGGGCCAATTTTTGCTATTCGGCACTGCGTCACTTTAACTGACAATTGTGCGACGTGGCTCCCAAACAAAATCTATGTCTTCTTTTTTTTTTTTTTTTTTTTTTTTTAACACAAATAGAGCTTTCTTTTGGTGGTATTTGATCACCTGCAGTTTTAATTTTTTGCGCTATAAACAAAAATAGAGCGAGAATTTTGGGGGGAAAAAAAGCAATATTTTGTACTTTTAAAAAAAAAAAAATGGGGATAGTTATTAAAGCAATTTTTTTTTCTCAGTTTAGGCCAATACGTATTTTTTGTAAAAAAAAAAATCGCAATAGGTGTATAGTGATTGGTTTGCGCAAAAGACATAGCGCCTTCAAAATATGGGGTAGTTGTTGGCTTTTTTAAATTTATTTTTTATTTATTTTTTTTATTCTTTTAACGGCGGCGATCTGCGAGTTTTTTATCGTGACTGCGACATTAAGGCGGACACATCGGACACTTTTTCCGCTATTTTGGGACCATTTACATTTATACAGCGATCAGTGCTATAAAAATGCACTGATTATTGTGTAAATGTGACTGGCAGTGAAGGGGTTAACCAGTGGGGGGCTGGCAAGGGGTTAAGTGTGTCTCAGAGAGTGATTCTAACGGTTAGGGGGCATGGCTTACTGTGACACGTCACTGATCGCTGCTCCCGATGAGAGGGAGCAGACGATCAGTGCTGTGTCACTAGGCAGAATAGGGAGATGTCTTGTTCGTTCTGCCGTTCCGTGACCCGATCGCAGGACACTGGCGGAAATCGAGTCCGTTAGTCCCGCGGGCACGATCACAGATGGGCAGGTGCACGCCCGCTAGGGGGCAGGTTCAAAGCAATGTATATATACACGTTGCTTTGCCTGCCCATACCATTTTGCCAACGTAAATCTATGTGAGGCGGTCGGCAAGCAGTTAAGGAAAAACTATTTTTGGGGCCCTTTAGCAGTAACAACCTAACATGAGTTTCAAACCTCTCCCACTCATTCCAAAGCTGGAAAATTTGTTTTTTGTTTTTTCTAGACACACTATTCACGTTTTAGTTTTGTTCAGTAATGTGTAAATGATGAACAGATGTTGGTGATCGGCAATTTTATTCTGGCCTTGTTTTTGATATCCAAAATGTAATGTTGTTGTAAATTATACTGTTTGTACTTGGATTGGTCCTTCGTGGCATCTGTTCAGGGTTGGATTGTAATAGCCTCCCATTTGATTTAGAGATTAGATCCTTGAAACACCTGCCATGTCTAAGGATCTCCACATGTGTTACTCTCTCTACTTTTTAATCTTTATTTTGTATGCCTTTTCTTCCAAATAAACTTTTCAGAACCTTCACTGTGATCAGAGGTTAATGATTTCTCCATCACATTCCACAATAACTTGTATTTTGTTATACAAGATGAGAACACTTTTTTTTATTTTTTTTTTGTTTTATTTATTTTTACACTTTTATTCCTATTACAAGGAATGTAAACATCCCTTGTAATAGGAAACGTGTGGGACATATCCTCTATGGAGAGATGCAGGGTCAATAAGACCCCACATCTCTCCTCCAGGCTGGAAAGCATGAGATCGGTAAAAAAAAATTTTTTTTTACCGATCTCATGATCAGTGTTGCTCACTAGCCGCAATCGCGGCTTTGTTTACATATGGGTACCCGGGCGTGACATCATCACATCGCGCACGGTCATAGAGACGACTGGTGACCATCTGGTCACCAGTCATCTCTATGCTTCCTGCCTGCGCTGGACGATTCCTTCTCCAGGTCCCCGATGGCACGGGAGAGCCCAGAGAAGCACCGGTTGGTGGCGGGGATGTCCCCTTCCGCCGCCTATAAGAACGCTCAAGCGGCGGAACCGCCGCTATGATCTTTCTTATGGTGCGCAGGATCGCCGGCTGAAGACATGGATATCTGAATGATGACTCTAGCTGCAAGCATCATTCAGATATCCCCCCCCCGCAAACTGAGGACGTCATATGACGTCCACCCAGGATGTCTCCCATCTGTGGACGTCTTATGATGATGCGCCAGTATTGAAGTGGTTAAAGGGGGTTGTAAAGGTAAATGTTTTTTACCAACCGAACGCCCGTTTTACTTACCTGACCCCTCGAAAGTCCCACGTGATCCTCTTAGGTTCCCAGCCTGGCCGTTGATTGGCTAGGCTGGATGGATTGATAGCAGCGCAGCCATTGGCTGGCGCTGCTGTTAATCACAGTAGATGACGCGGTGCGCCGGGGCCGAGTGATACAGTCGGCGGCTATGCCCGCCGCTGTATCACGGGAGCGCTCTCGCAAAAGCTTTCCGTTCGCTCACATGAAGGTGGAAGGCTTTTGCGAGGAGGAGCCAAGGGACCCCAGAAGACAGGGTAAGGGGACACTCTGTCCAACACGAGCTGCACAGTGGAGGTAAGTATAACATGTTTGTTATTAAAAAAAAAAAAAAAAAAGTTAGCTTTTTCTTTTTTTAAGTCCACTTAAACGACCTGTCCCATGATTTTGGACTGCAAAATTCAATGACTTCCATTCATATTGGTACAACCAAGTCGTGCCGACTTCAAAGTAGTCCCTGCGCTACTTTGGTCCAACTTCCATGCAAGTTAATGTCCATAGACCTCAATGTTAAACCCTCAAGTAGCATGCAAATCGTACCTGAATAATATAGACACATTTCAGTACGACTTTGTAAGCACAAGCATCTTTTTGACCCTTGTCCCACCCAGTCCTTTCAACATAGTAGCCCCTCCCAAGCACTTTTTTTTTAAAAAGCACACATTCACTTCCTGGTTATTCCCTCAGGAACTATGTGCTCCAAACAGCCCAAAAAAGAGATGTCCTTGTCTTCCTCCTTCCTCAAGCACTGCTGCAGCAGCAATGACAACTGTTGTGGCAATATATTGAGTAGCAAACATTTTCTATCACAACACAACAACCAGGAAGCAAACGGGAACTGGAAACAACTATGGCAGGAAAAGGAATTACCTCACACCATGTATGTTTTCTTTGGTTAGAGTCAATGTTGTGGCAAAGTAGTACTGATCCAAAATAGTGGCCGTGAAATCACAGCAAAGTCGCTCGACTTTGAAGTCGTAAAAGGGGCCTAAGCCACACGATCGAATTTTTCCATCGGGAAAACTGCTATGAGAGCTTTTGGCCGGGAAAACCGGTCGTGCGTATGCTCCATTACAGTTTTCCCAACAGGAGGGGGGGGGGGGGGGGGGGGGGAGCGTAGCTTTTTTTTTTTTTTTATTCTATTTTTTTCTCTCCCTCTCTAACCTGGCAGTCTTCCTACGGGAAACACTGCGATGGAGCATACACACGGCCGGGATTCACTGCTAAGACCCCTTTCACACGGAGTTTTTCAGGCGGTATAGCGCTGCTATACCACCTGAATAACTCCTGCACTGCATACTCAATGTGAAAGCCTGACTGCTTTCACACTGAGGCGATGCGCTGGCAGAAAAAAATCTCCTGCCAGCAGCATCTTTGGAGCGGTGAGAAGAGCGTGTATACTGCTCCTTCACTACTCCTTCCCATTTAAAACAATGGGAAACTGCGGCAATACCGCCCGCAATGCGCCTCTGCAGAGACACATTGCGGGCAGTATTAACCCTTTGTCGGTCGCTAGCGGGGGTTAATACCGCACCGCTAGCGGCCGAATCCGACGGTATAGCGCCGCTGTTTTTAGCGGCACTATACCGACACCACGGCTCCCGCCCCAGTGTGAAAGGGGCTTAAAGCTCTCATGGCAGTTTTCTTTTCGGGAAGCCCAGTCGTGTGTAGGGAGGGGGGGGGGGGAAGTTACCGAGCAGGTTCTCGGTTTTCCCAGCGCTACAAAGGTCCGCCGGGAAACCCGTACGTGTGTACGAGGCTTAAGACTTTTGTCCGAAGGACATTGGCTGGGGATTTGTCTTGCATACAAACGGCAAAGAATTGTCGGGCCAAGAAACGCAAACGTAGTTTTTCAGCTCTTTAGCACCACCAATTGGACACTTTCTGCTAATGTTGAATTGCTTCCGAGCATGCGTGTTTATACTTTTGTCCGACGGACTTGTATGCACATGCTGACAACAGACCTTTTGTCCATGGGAAATTTTAAAGCATGCCATTCAAAATTTTTCTGCAAAAATCTGATGACAATTGTCTGATGGAGCATACAAACGGTCGGATTTTTGCCAACAGGCAAACAGATCGTGTGTGTGTATATAATTATAGGCTTGTGTTTGTTGTGTAAAAAAATAAATAAATCTTTAAAACTCCCCCCCTTCTTTTTTAAATGTGGTAATGTGAGGGGTCTCATGATTATGTATCAGTACATCTATAGTTATTTTCAACAAACATTCACAATACGCTGCATTCAAAGTGATGCTTATCTTGAAATTCTTAAAAGTATTCTTCAGGAAAAAAACCTATATCTATAGTGTAAGGGGGTTAGCTCGGTAGCGGGATGTGTGACCCATTGGATGGGTTCACCACACACTGAATTTATACAGACAGGCAGTCGAAGAAGGTTGTAAACAAAGGTTTTGGTTTATTCTTCCATCTTGCTGAAAACAAGTGCAAGCATCCAAACAGCATAAACAAAATCAAACATAAAATAAACCCTGGCCACTTTGGGCGTCTACCTTCACAACACAGGAACCTATCTATGGAGTCTGGCTCAGCCTAGTGCTGGGCAGACAGTGCTGGTCATACAGCAGAAAAACAATAGTCTTTTGATTTTTATCACACAGAAAAATCAATTTCCTCCTCACCTCCTCAGAAGACTTTCTGGCACTGCTCTTCTTACTCACAAAGACTCAGGATGATGCAACTATTCAGTGGTAATCCTCTGGACTACTTATAGAGGCCTTAATTGCCTCATTTTGAACAGCTGACATTTTTCAACAGCCTTTAGCCTTTCTCTAACTATGTTAGCAGCCGACGCCTAATAACAATTGGTGTACTGTCTAAACAAGGCAAAAATGTATGTCCCATCTGTGACAACATCCACAGATTTACCTGACTTCCTGTCACAATATATATATATATATATATATAATTATTTTTTTATTGTTTGTGCTCAACCTAATAAAGTATAACTTCATAAAGCTTGCTCAAAGGCCTTTTACCAAGTCCACTGTACCATAATAAAATCATCATGAAAAGATGTTCTGGATGAAAAATGATGGACTTGAAAATGTAATGTGTCTTAATTCAGAACAGTACAATATTATTCTTATTATATCCAGAGCAAGTGTTGGACCATATAACGAGATCCAAAAATATAGACTATGGAGGTCCCTTTCTATTCTGAGATTATCATGCAAATTTGACATTTCCTGAGGGTCACCGCTGGACCCCCCACCAGTCTCAACAATGGAGGTTGGCTTCCATAAACATGGTCATTGTGATGGAAACAATATCTGGAGCCACACCTCAGCCAGGTATTCTACCGCCTCTTTAACATATCAATTCACAATTCAATCATCATAGAGCTGATCAGTTCTGTCCTGGGCGTAACATTTCTCTATCTAGCTACAGAATGTAATCATTGTCAAAGTATGAAGCAAAACCAAAATGTGTTTTAATCATTCCCCCCCCCCAAGACTAAATATTATTTTTATTTTTTTTAACCATTTTGTTCACACAAATAGAGCTTTCTTTTGGTGATATTTGATCTCCTCCTGAGGTGTTTATTTTTTTACTATACAAATAAAGACCAATTTTTTTTTTGTTTTATGTTTTTCTTATTTACAAAATTGTATAACAGAAACAACGTTTTTCCCCTTCACTGATGGGCACCGATATGCAGGGCCGCCTTACGAATTAAGAAGCGGGGGGCCTTTACAAAAAAATAAGAAATAAAGAAAAATATATATAAAAAAGGGGGGTAGCCATCCGGGGCCCTGGGGACCTCTGGCTGGGCCCTTTAATAAAAATAATATATATATATATATATATATATATATATATATATAGATTTAAATGTATTTATTTTTAAAAAGGGGGGTTGCCATCTGGGGCCCTTTAATAATTATACGCACACATTTTTTTTAATTTTTTTTTTTTTTTTTTTTTTTGAAAAATAAATTACAAAAAAGGGGGGTTGCCATCCGGGATCTCTGGGCCCTTTAATAAAAAAAAAAAAAAAGAAACCTCTGGGCCCTTTAATAAAATAAATAAATACAAAAATAAAAAAAATAAAGATTTATAAAAAAAAGGGGGGGGGGGGGGGTTGCTATCCAGGGCCCTGGGGACCTCTGGGCCCTTTAATAAAATAAAAATAAAAAAAAGGGGGTTTGCCCTGGGGACCTCTGAGCCCTTTATATATATATATATATCCACTTCCATACCAGGTACTTACGCAGCTTCCCGCCCAAGCCAATTTTCAGCTTTCAGCACTGTCGCACTTTGAATGGCAATTGCGCGGTCATGCTACACTGTACCCAAACAAAATTGGCGTCCTTTTTTCCCCACAAATAGAGCTTTCTTTTGGTGGTATTCGATCACCTCTGCGATTTTTTTTTTTTTTGCGCAACAACTAAAAAAAGGCTGAAAATTTGGAAAAAAAATTACGTTTTTATTTTTTTCTGTTAATTTTTTTGTAAATAAGTTTTCTCTTTCAATTACGGGCACTGATATGGCGGCACTAATGGGCACCGATGAGATGGCACTGATGGACATCGATGAGGTAGTACTGACGGGCACAGATGAGGTGGCACTGATTGGCGGCGCTGGTATGCGACACTGATGGGCACACATAGGCGGCACTGATGGGCACACATAGGCGGCACTGATGGGCACACATAGGCGGCACTGATGGGCACACATAGGCGGCACTGATGGGCACACATAGGCGGCACTGATGGGCACACATAGGCGGCACTGGGCACTCATAGGCGGCACAGATGGGCACTCATGGGCGGCACTGATGGATACTTATGGGTGGCACAGATGGGCACTGATAGGTGGGCACTGGGCATGGATGGGCACTGTGGGGTGGCACTGGGGTGGCACTGATGGACACTGGGGTGGCGCTGATGGACACTGGGGTGGCGCTGATGGACACTGGGGTGGCAGCACTGATTTTTGCCAGGTTGCCAGTCAGTGCCCATTTGTGGGCACTGACTGGCATCTTTTTTTTTTTCTTTATGCTTTTTTTTTTTTTTTTTTTCTGTCATTTTTTTTTTGTCTTTTTTTTTTTTTGCCCACCCTGGTGCTCCAGGGTGGGCATCCCTGGTGGTCCAGTGTGGCAATCCGAGGGGGGGCTGCGCTGATAAACAATCAGCGCTAACCCCCCCTGTCAGGAGAGCCGCCGATCGGCTATCCTCTACTCGCGTCTGTCAGACGCGAGTGAGGAAGAGCCATCGGCGGCTCTTCCTGTTTACATCGTGATCAGCCGTGGTTGGACACGGCTGATCACGTGGTAAAGAGTCTCCGCCGGAGGCTCTTTACCGAGATCGGAGATGCAGGGTGTCAGACTGACACCCCGCATCACCGATCGCCGCGATGCGCGCCCCCACGGGCGCGCGCGGCATGAAATCCTGCAGGACGTTCTGGAACGTCCTGTCAGGATTTCATAACCACTTCCCGGACGTAAATCGGCCATAGGCCGGGCGGGAAGTGGATATATATATATATATATATATATATATATATATATATATATATATATAAATAAAAACATTTAAAAAAAGGGGGGGGTTGCCATCCGGGGCCCTTTAATAGTAATATAAATATATATATATATATATATATATATATATATAAAAATGATATTTTTTGATAAAAAAAGGGGGGTTGTCATCCAGGGCCCTGGGGATTTCCGGGCCCCTGGGGACCTCCGGACCCCTAAAAAAAAAAAATTGTCCCTTTAATAAAAAATAAAATAAAAATATATTAAAAAAAATATATATTTTTTATAAAAAAAAAAAGGGGGGTTGCCATCTGGTGCCCTGTGGGCCTCCGGGCCCCTGGGAACCTCCGGACCCCTTACAGGTGTGCTGCCTGTACCCCCCTGATGGCGGCCATGCTGATATGCAGCACTGGGCACGCATAGGTGGCACTGAAAGTTTGCACTGATGGGTACTTACGGCACTGTTGGGCACTGATAGGTGGCACTGAGCATCATCATAAAGTAGGCACTGGCAGGCATTACTGATGGGCACTGATTGGCATCCCTGGTGGGCATCAGTGGTGGGCATCCCTGGTGGTCCTGTGTGGGCATCCTTGGGGGGGCTGCGCTAATAATCAGCGCAGACCCCCCTGTCAGGAGAGCAGCCGATCAGCTCTCCTCTGCTCGCATCTATCAGACACGAGTGAGGAAAAGCCAATACTATGACTAAGCGCGGATACCCCAGTGCGAAACGCATCAGGATTCCACCCCACTGTCTGCTGTGACTTGTAGTGCTGTTTCCATTTTTTACTATTAAAAGCAACATTTTAAGAATTTTGTGGAAGTGCGGCTGTCCAGTCTTTTTCTCCAGTCTTCGCTCCGTGCATTGCCTGCACCCACGCTTCTGAGAGGACACTGATTGCTGAGTGCACTCACCTGGAGCGGCAGTTTCCCTTTTCTCTACATGCCTCTTCCTGTTGTCACCGTGATCAGTTGTGATTGGACACAGATGATCACATGGTATAGAGATGGTCCCGCTATCAGACCTATCAGATTTCCCGAAGGATGCAGCAACTCCTAGCTCTTTTCTCATACAGAACCTGCATCTCAACACAGAGCGGGGGCACCGATTGGTCAGACGATATTGCCACAGAAAAACAACACACTAAAAAACTGCTGAACAGGGGCGCAATTAATTAATGATATATGCAGCCTGGTCACTGTCTGCATAAATAAAAAGGCTATATTTAAAACTGTATTTGTAAAGTAATAGATGTGCAAATCGGGTGGGAGAAAACCCTGACACGCCATCATAATAGCCAATTATCTAAGAATCAAAAATTTGAATAAATACGCCGCTGTAGGAAGGGAAACAAATAAATTAACCCCTTCATTGCAACAAACTAAATGAAAAATATTAATAAATGATTTAAAAAGATTTTAAACGACGTCATCCACGATCACCTTGTATGCAATATATACACTATATAAAACCATAAAATATACATGTATATAAATTAATACAATAATATGCAAATATATATATATATATAACCATAATAAAATTATATGTATCTATTGCAAATAAAACAATATAAATCAAATTCTACATTTAAAGTGGAGTTCCACCCATAAATATAACATTACATCAGTAGTTTTAAAAAAATGTCATTAGTCCTTTACGAATTTTTTTTTTTTTTTTTAGATGCCTTCAAAGTGTTGTTGCTAGGCAGAATAGTTAATCTTCCCACTTCCTGCACCTAGATGCTTAATGCACCGCACAGACTCCTGGGAATGTAGTGGGTGTAACTTACCAGGAGTCTGTGCACTCCCCAGTCTCAAAGAATCATGTGACTTGGACAGCACAGGTGCTGAAACCTGATCTGACAAGTGCGAGATCTGCAAGGCTGAAATCCAGGAAGTCATACAGTCTGGCTTCATGATGCCCACACTTAAGATGGCCCCAGTCAATTTATATTTTATAAAGTGTCTAAATGCTGTAACAACCTAACAAAACGGACCTTAGTTTACAGACTAACTTTACTAGAATACATTAAGCTTGTGTATTACAGGGGTATTTATATTTAAAAAGTGAAATTGTGGCCGGAACTCCGCTTTAAGCCAGCTGGCGCTAAAACCTTGATCTTGAATATCCAATAGGATTCACGGCAACTCAATTGGCGGATAAAATGTCCCCCCCCCCATCCAATGCTTCGAGACTTTCTCCATCCCCCAAAATTTCAGGCCCTTTGGATTTCGTTGGTGGTATTTCCTAAAATGTCGGGAGAGACTGTGGCCCGGATTCAGAAACGAGATACGACGGCGTATCTCTGAGTCCGGCCGTCGTATCTATGCGCCTGATTCAGAGAATCAGTTACACATAGATTTCCCTAAGATCCGACTGGTGTAAGTGTCTTACACCTTCGTATCTTAGGCTGCATATTTACGCTGGCCGCTAGGTGGCGCTTCCGTATAGTTACGCAAGGAATATGCTAAATAGGTATTTACGCCGATTCAGAAACGTACGTCCCGCCGGCGCATTTTTTTTCGTCGTTTACGTTAGGCTTTTTCCAGCGTAAAGTTACCCCTGCTATATGAGGCGTAGCTAATGTTAAGTATAGACGTCGTTCCCGCGCCGAGTTTTGAAAATTTTACGTCGTTCGCGAATAGGGCTTTGCATAAGTTAGGTTCACGTCGATACCAATGAGGCTTTGCAGCGTAATTTCGAGCATGCGCACTGGGATTTTTTCACGAACAGCGCATGCGCTGTTCACAAAAAACGTCATACGCAGGGTCAAGTCAAATTTTAATAAAACACGCCCACAACATCCCCATTTGAATTAGGCGGGCTTACGCCGCCGTAACTAAGGGGGCGCAAGTTCTTTCTGCATACGGAACTTGCGCCCAAAGTTACAGCGGTGTAACCTATCTAAGATACGTTACGCCCGCAGATAGAGCATTCTATCTGAATCCGGGCCTGTGGGTTTTGACCCCCCTCTTAATGTTACTAATGTGTTCCCTCACACGGACATGGAGTGCACAAGAAGTGTGCCCCACGTATTGCAGGCCACATTCACATTCAAGTATATATACCACACCAACGGTGGTACATGTAATAAACTGTTTAATAGTAGATTGGGTCTGTGTGACTGAAGAGCAAAATGTTTTGCGCTTTTTGATCTTATTCCTAGCATGTTTACATTTCGTACACTGGCCACAAGCATAAAAGCCCGACAAAAAACTAAAAAGCTTTGGCTGAGCTATAATGGGCGGATGAATCACCCCAGGGGTTAAACTGTCCCGAAGGGATGGAGCCTTTCTATAAATAAACTGTGGATGGTCAGGAAGAACAGGGCCCAAAATGTCATCACCCTTGAGGATAAGTCAATGCTTGGCCACTATCTTCTCAAATTTTTAATGTTGGATACTATAATCCATAACCAACTTATAGTTGCCAGCAGCCTCCTTATTATTAGGGTTCACTACCTTATCCGCAATGATATTATCCCTGTCCATAACCCTAACTTTCTCAATCTCCTGGTCAATGGAAGACTGAGAATAACCTTTTTGTTTAAACCTATTGGCCAACACTTGTGACTGCGAAAGAAAATCTGATTCCAATGTGCAGTTCCTACGGAGTCTTACAAACTGTCCTCTAGGGATGTTGCACAACCATAATTTGTGATGGCAACTTGTAAGGGGTATATAACCGTTGCGGTCTGTAGATTTAGCCTAGGTTCACACTGCTGCGAATTCAAAATCGCGGTAAAATGTGCGATTTTACCGCGATTTCGCGGCCGCGATTTCGCCGCGATTTGCCGCGATTTCGGCCGCAATTTAATGTACTACACTACAGGAACTACTTTTTGAAATCGTAGGTGCGGCATCGCACTGATTAGGACAGTGCCATTGCCGACAATTGCTGCCGATTTGAGATGCAATTTGACATGTCAAATCGCATCTCAAATCGTTCCAAATCGTACCCAGTGTGAACCAGGTCTTAAAGTGATTTCTTGTGTGCCGCTTATGATCCTTTTTAAAAAATCTTGAGATCCAAGATTGTGATCTGGTCATAGGCGACTGTCCAGGTAAGGACAATATTCCTGTTATTACCATTGAGCTTCTCTATAAATGACTGGAAGCTGGGCATATCGCCTTCCCATACCATCACCAGATCATCAATATATCTCTTGTAACAGAGAAGTTGTGGTGGGCGCTGATGGAAAAACTGCATCCTCCTTCTAGTGGGCCATAAAAAGGTTGGCCACACTGGGAGCAAAACGAGCGCCCATCGCTACGCCACACCGCTGCAAATAAAAATCCTTATTAAACCAAAAATAGTTTTTAAGAAGACAAAACCTAAGACCATCTAACAGAAATTGAACATGTTCACTGCTAAGATCTGTAGCTTCCAATGCCCATATAACCGAAGCTAAGGCCGCCTCGTGGTCAATAATTGTGTATAGAGATCCAACATCCGCGGTGATCAAAATTGTATTTGATGTACACGGTAAGGTATCCAGTATCTGGATAATATGTTTGGTATCACGAAAATATGATTTTATCTTACATACCAAAGGTGGCAAGTGAAAATCCAGATACTGGCCTAACCGCGATTCCATTGACAATTGGACGGCCTGGAGGCTGTTCCGAATCTTTATGTAATTTTGCCAAAAAATATATAATAGGTGTACGGCAGTACAAGGGATCCAGGTAAGACGCCTCCTTATCATTAGGGATCCCCTTACTTTTGCCAACACCTATTAGGGAGTGTAGCTCGTTTTTAAATTTTACCATAGGATCTCCTCTCAATAATAGGTAAGTGTTCCGGTCACTCAGAAGTCAATTCATATCTTCAAGATAATAGGCCTTACTGAGGACCATTAACCCCCCCCCCCCCTTATCTGCAGGTCGAATAACTAAATTTCGCCTTTCCAATGATTTGATCCCACGTCTAATGTGTTGTGAATCTCTGACCTTGTTGATCTGAAGACCCTCAAGATCACTACACACCAAATTCTTAAATGCATCAAGATGCCTGGTATCATTGACTTGAGGGTTAAAGACAGACCTATTTCTTAGATTGGAGTGTTTAGAAATCGATGTAGAAAAATCTCTCTGTACTGGATTGGAAAGGAAATATTTTTTTCATATTCAAACCTCGAACATATTTTTGAACGTTTACATACGTTTGAAATTTATTAAGGTTTCGAATAGGGGCAAATTTTAAACCTTTGTCGAGCACACGTGTCTCGTCGTCTGAGAGAGGGACACCACTCAAATTAAAAACCCCTGTACCTATCACGGCCTTTGCCTTTTAGACTTGTCGCCCACCCCTAGTTCCTCTCGGTTTTTCCTTTTTAAACTGGGTTGTCCATTTACAGCCGGGCCTGGGGGAGGGTAATACCTCCAATCCCCTGTCCACGTTGGAGTATGTGTTGGAGGACCCATCCAAGGGGTCCTCTCCTGCCCTAAAAAATGCTGATTATTAGGGGGGGGGGTGTGGGTGGAGGATATTGCTTTGGTCACCCACATTCACCTGCACTTCATGATAAAAAATTGATTGGATTTCTTGTCTTCACCTTTTTATATGGACTTTTCATTCACATGGATTCTTTCTCTCTATGAATTAATAAATGTATTGTTTATATTTTCTTTGTTTGCGCTGCACTGTTTTTCACTTTATATTTGCTTTGGGAATTTTTATGAATTTATCCGTAGTGCTGGCTTGCCTATATTTTTTTATTTTATTTCCAGCGCTGAATACCTCTTACTATTGCAGGGGTCTCCAAACTTTTCAAACAAAGGGCCACTTTATTGTCCTTCAGACTTTAGGAGGGCCGGATTGTGGCCAGCATGGCCAGGAAATGTCACGGGCCCAACATCAGTGAGAATAAATATGGCCTCAGGTTTGGTGGTCAATAGGAGGAGGAGTTTACCCCCCATTAGTAGGAGGAATAGTATCCTATCATTGGTATCTGTGTAAGATATAGTGCCCCGTTGTTGGTGTCAGTGGTAGGAAAAGTGCCTCATATCAGTGGGAGGAATTGTGGCCACATCTGGCCCTCGGGCCACAGTTTGGAGACCATTGTACTATTGTATAATTTCAGAAAGCCAGGAAAGTTTACTCAAAGACCTTAAAGGGGTTGTAAAGGTTTGTTTGTTTTTTTCTAAATAGGTTCCTTTTAAGCCAGTGCATTGTTGGTTCACTTACATTTTTCTTAAATTTGTTTTATTTATTTTTTTCTTCAAAAAAATATTTGTCTTTGTTTTCTTTGTCTGAATTTTCTCACTTCCTGTTCCTCCTCAGTAAGGCCGCGTACACACGACCGGTCCAAACCGATGAAAACGGACTGAAGTTCAGTTTCATCGGTCCAAACCGACCATGTGTACGGCCCATTGGTCAGTTGTCCTTCGGACAAAAATTAGAGAACTTGCTTTCAAATTGAACCGATGGACAGCTGACCATCGGTCAAGACCAATGGTTAGTACACAAAAGCATCAGTTCAAAACCCGCGCATGCTCAGAATCAAGTCGACGCATGCTTGGAAGCATTGAACTTCATTTTTTTCAGCACGTCGTGTGTTTTACGTCACCGCGTTCTGACCCGATCGGTTTTTGAACTTATGGTGTGTACGCATATCAGACCATCAGTCTGCTTCAGCGGTAAAGTGATGAAAACGGTCCGTTGGACCATTCTCATTGGATGGACTGGTCGTGTGTACGTGGCCTAAGCTGTTCTGGCTGACTAACCCCCCACTCGGATGATGGTGGCAAGTTTACTGAGAAGAAACAGGAAGTGAGAAATTCAGACAAAGAAAAACAACATTTAGAAGGGAAATGGAAGGAAGAGGTAAGTGAACCAACAATGCTCTAGCTTAAAGGAACCTATTTAGAAAATAAAAAACCTTTACAACCCCTTTAACTGTGTTTTCTGTGCTACAATTAAATTGCCAAGGAAAGATGTTCATGAAGTTAGCACAACATGTAATGGACCATATAATGAGATCCAAAAATATGAACTATGTAGGCCCCTTCCTATCCTGAGATAATCATGTAGGTTTGGCATTTCCTAAGGATCACATTTGGACCCCACCAGTCTCAACAATGGAGGTTGGCTTCCATAAATATGGTCATTGTGTTGGAAACAATAGTTGCAGTCACACCTCAGCCAGGTATTCTAACACCTCTTTAACATATCAATTCACAAGCCCATCGCTAATGAGATGATAAGTTATGTGCTGGGTGTGAAAGTTCTCTCAGTATTCTGTAGACTTTCATTGTTGAATATTTTTAGCAAAACCAAAAGGGTATTTTTAGTGGATAACACAACCTCAGTTGTATTTGTTCTATTTTATCCAAACTTTTAAATGGTCACTGGTTTATATTTTCACCACATTTTAGATTTTTAGGTTCTTCTTTTAGTTGCCACCTCCATGCAGTAGGCATTTCTGAACAACATGTGACATAAAGGGGAAGCTACATAGCAAGTCTATTGCTTTTATACAGACTGATAAAACTTGAGATGAGGGGAAGTAAAACTAAAAATGTCTCCCTTGCTTCTACTTGAAGCAAAGCTAAATAACTTTGTTCAATAAAAAAAAAACATGCTAGTGGATCAGTTTTAATGGCAGAAGAGACACCATGTGGTTCTTGTACTATGGAAGCTGTTTTCTTGTCTACTAGATTTACCGTATTTGCCGGCGTATAAGACGACCCCCTATTTTTCCAGAAAAAATGTTGGTTTTGGGATATACTCGCAGTATAAGACTACCCCCTTCCTACTAGTCTTTCTGGAAGCTGAGGGGTAGCCTGAATAAAAAAACACTGACAGGAACAACCGCTGACAGAAACAGGCTTTTTTCAAATCTCACTGTGCCATTACATTACATGCCTCAGTGTGCCATCACTTGCCCCCACTGTGCCATCACTTACCCCCACTGTGCCATCACTTGCCTCCACTGTGCCATCACTTGCCTCCACTGTGCCATCACTTGCCCCCACTGTGCCATCACTTGCCCCCACTGTGCCATCACTTGCCTCCACTGTGCCATCACTTGCCCCCACTGTGCCGGCCAAGACGTTCTCCCTATATAATTTTTTTGCAGATTCTGGCTTCCAGGCTGCGGCATCCATGATTCAAAAGCCGCGCCTTCTCCTCAGACTGTTCCGTGATAGGCGGAACACAAATTTTCCCAGCAGGGCCTCTGTTCAGTGTTCCGCCCATCACTGATGTCCTCTCATCCAAGGATGAGAAGGCATCCGTGATAGGCGGAACACTGAACAGAGGCTCTGCTAGGAAAATTTGTGTTCCGCCTATCACGGAACAGTCTCAGGAGGAGGCGCGGCTTTTAAATCATGTATGCCCGCAGCCTGACGGAGTCACGGAGACTGTCATCGGCGTATAAGACGACCCCCGACTTTGGATGCATTTTTTTGCATCCAAAAGGTCGTCTTATACGCCGGAAAAGTTTCTGAATTGTACTCAAACAGAAAAACTTGTCATGCAATCTCTGCATAGTAGGGATTGGCGCCAAAATTTACATCAAACCTGTCTGGAAGACTGGAAGGTGGTGGAAATAGAGCGTCTAGGTGAAGCATGGACATCATGTGAAGCAAGTCTGCTATAATGTGCACAAATGATGTGCTTGCATGACGTGCTTCATTATAGCAAGAGCCCTGTGGTTCCATGTTTAGTTTTACTTTAAACTGATCACATATAACGTATTTTTCTCCTATATACTGTAAATTCACTTTATTTATTTTTATAGACGCTGATTGTCCAAACCATTCTTTCTCAAACTCTACAAAATGGAGGAACCCCTGCAATTAATTTTCAAATCTCAGAGAACCCCCTTCTGATGTCTATTATATTCAAAGCTCTGTGTTCATTAGTGTGGTGGTCAGTGGGAAAAAAAGTTCCTTATATTTGTGGTCAGTGAGAAGAATCTTCCTTACAGATATCTAGAAAGGTCATTGGTGTTAGCTGCTACTAAGCAACAAGGTAAAAATGGCTTTTTGGTCAAGGAACCCTTAACAACTTCTGTAGGAACCTTATAGATACTGTACATGGAACCCTGGATGTGACTAAGGCCTCGTACACACGATAGGTTAACCAGAGCACAACGGTCTGATGGACCGTTTTCATCGGTCAAAACCGATCGTGTGTGGGCCCCATAGGTTAAAAAAAAGCCAACTTGCTTTAAATTTAACCTATGGATTCCTAACTGATAGGTCAAAACCGATCGTTAGTAGGCACAAAAATCCACGCATGCTCAGAATCAAGTCGGTGCATGCTTGGAAGCATTGAACTTAATTTTTTTCAGCACGTTGTTGTGGTTTACGTCACCGCGTTCTGACACGATCGGTTATTTAACCGATGGTGTGTAGGCGTGACGGACCATCATTCAGCTTCATCGGTTAACCGATGACAACGGCCCTTCAGACCGTTCTCATCGGATGGACTGATCGTGTGTACGAGGCTTAATTCTCTTCTTATGGGAACTTAGTTTCCAGCCGTTGTATAAATTAATAGTTGCCAATAAGGCCATTCTGTAGCGGTTTTTCATTTATGAAACTAAGATTAAGGCTTCCTTTATGCCATGACAAACTCTACTGTTGTGTTAATGATTCGAATAATTATTTATAAACCTTTTTTTTTTTAGTATTCAGAAGCGGCAGCATTTTTAAAAAAAGGTCATTGCTTTTGAGCTACTGATTTGACGTTTTTGTCTCAGTACTTCATTTGTCATTCATCCAGAACATCAAGGGCTAGATTCAGAGAGGAGATCTGGAGATACGCCGTCGTATCTCTGAGTCCGGCCGGTCGTATCTATGCACCTGATTCATAGAATCAGTTACGCATAGATTTCCCTAAGATCCGACCGGCCTAAGTGTTTTACACCGTCGTATCTTAGGCTGCATATTTACGCTGGCCGCTAGGTGGCGCTTCCGTATAGTCAAGCGAGGAATATGCAAATGAGCTAGATACGCTGATTCAGAAACGTACGTCCGGCCGGCGCATTTTTTTACGTCGTTTACGCTAGGCTTTTTTCGGCGTATAGTTACCCCTGCTATATGAGGCGTATCCTATGTTAAGTATGGCCGTCGTTCCCGCGTCGAGTTTTGAAAATGTTACGTTGTTTGCGTAAGTCGTTCGCGAATAAGGATGTACGTAATTTATGTTCACGTAATTTATGTTTGTAAAAAACGTCAAATTGGCGGGGTCACAGTTAATATACATAAAACACGCCCACATCATCCACATTTGAATTAAGCGCGCTTACGCCGCCACAGATACATTACGCCGCCGTAACTAAGGGCGGAAGTTATTTCTGAATACAGAACTTGCGCCCTAAATTACGGCGGCGTAACGTATCTGAGATAGGTTATGCCGGGCATAAAGATAGACGATTCTATCTGAATCTAGCCCCATGTCGGTATGATATTTTCTATTACTTGATATACACATGATTGTTCTAGATCAGTGTCTCACCAAGTAGTGAAGACCTAATCAGGAAGCTCTAGAAAAAAGTCCAGACATGGCAGCTTCAATAGTCCTTTTAATCTTTCTAAATATATATATTTTTTTTATATTGATTTCATATTATAGTATTTTTTATTTGTTTATTTTTTTTACATAAAATCCCTTTTTTAACTAAATCCACTTGGTGTACAATATTATTAGAAATAAGACCTAATGGTAAGAAAGAACACGCAAGAACCTACAGCCAATGTTATATATTTTTTTTTTCCTCAATAAATATCTGGTTAGTACTCCAGCATGTATTTGTTACTCAAACTAGAATTAGATAAAACAAATGTATAAAACAAAAAAAAATGCCATTTTCTAGTTAATATGGTGGAAAGTTTAATGTTTAAACCCAGTAAAGTTGTAAAATATTTGTGTTTCAGCATGTCTAATCTCATCGCCTGTTCACTAAAAAAAAACTATTTATATGCAAATTGGCAAGAACAATCCGGGGTTATTTACACATCATTTACATTAGAAGTCAGCCAATGGAAAGCCTTTATTCTCTGCCTTCCCCGCCCATCTCCCTTATATAAAGCGGCACTCTCCCTCCTCTGACCAGTGACTACTACTAGAGGTCCTGGTATACTCATCTATTACAGCCTAGCTGGAGATTTGGTGTCGTCGTCCGGTGTTGAACTGCAGAGGAACAGAATATTCAGAACAACAAATCCAACTACATCACTGCTGAATCCCCACCACATTAAGGTAAGGTCACTTTCATCTAACCCAGGGGTCTCCAAACTGCGGCCCTTTGCTAGCCTTTATCCGGCCCTCAGGGCTTTATTCCTCCGACTGATATGAGGCACTATTCCTCCCACTGACTCCAACAAGGGGGCACTTTTTATTCCACTAATGCCAATGATAAGATACAATTACTCCTACTAATAGGGGCACTACTCCTTATCCTACTGATTGGAAACTATGAGGCCATATTTATTATCACCAATGCTGAGCCCGGGGCTTTTTCTGCCCCCGTTGGCCACAATCCGGCCCTCCTAAAGGTTGATGAACTATAAACTGGCCCTTTTTTTGAAAAGTTTGGAGACCCCTGATCTAACCAATCAATGGATCTTTATTATTTAATGAACATTTTGATAGTAATTCTCCAGAATATAAAAAGCTTTTATATGAATAACTGAGAAAATGGGTTGAGGTTCAGGACAGGGTAATATGTAATAAAATGTATACAGAAGACAGGATAGACGTTGGAGGTTTGCCATGATCAGCCTGATGAAAAAATTGTTAGTAATACAAGATATGTAATACAAATTGAAGCTGTAATTTGTGTGATGTGATACAGTATAAAGGGAAACAAATGTGTTTTAGTGGCCAAGTAATGTATAATTTATCTAAGGCTCCTCTTACAAGTATATTCCAATCTGTACAAAAAACACATTGAAAATGATTAAGGGTGCCTGAAAAGAGATGTGGAAATTGAGTGTTTGGTTATTGTGGGTCATTCTTCAAAGTTTTGGGGAGAATGAATAAAGAATCATTTAAGAATTGTTTTAAAAGTAATTCTCCAGAGATGTATGAGGTGTATGTAAATAACTGAGAAAATGGGCACTGGGATGAGGTTCAGGATAGGATAATCTGTAATAGAATGTATACAGAAGACAGGATAGACATTGGAGGCTTGCCATGATCAGCCTGATGAAAAAGTTGTTGGTAAAACAGGATATGTAATAAAAATTGAGGCTGTAATTTGCGTGAAGTAATATAAAGGGAAACAAGTGTGTTTTGGTGGCCAAGTAATGTATAATTTATGTAAGGCTTCTCTTACAAATGTATTCCAATCTGTACAAAAAATGCATTGGAAATGATTAAGAGTGACTGAAAAGAGATATGAACATTGAGTGTTTGGTTATTGTGGGTCATCCTAGGACTTCTGATGGCCTCTGCTGTCTTCTATTGAGTACAAAAGGTGAAACAACAATGTCCACATTTTACATGACAGTTCTGATTAAAATGACACTTCTTACCTAATTGAGCTCTGTGTTCATCCTCCTGAATATATGTAAGGACACTCTGCATAGCTGGTTGGCAACAAGAAAGCGGAGTATCTTTTGTAGGTCATCTTTATTATATAAGTAAAAAAGGAGGGCACTAGAAAGTGATTATAAAAAACACTAAATATTAAGGGCTAGATTCAGAGAGAATTTACGCCGGTGTATCTATTGATACACCACGTAAATTCAAATCTGCGCCGGCGTATCTTCTTTCTGTATTATGAAAGCAAGATACGACAAAATTTGCCTAAGATCCGACTGGCGTAAGTCTCTTACGCCGTCGTATCTTGGGGTGCATATTTACACTGGCCGCTAGGTGGCGCTGCCGTCGATTTCAGCGTAGAATATGCAAATGACCTGGATAAGCCGATTCAGAAACGTACGTGCGCCCGGTGCATTTTTTTACGTCGTTTGCATAAGGCTTTTTCCGGCGTAAGGTTGCCCCTGCTATTATGAGGCGTACGCAATGTTAAGTATGGACGTCGTTCCCGCGTCAAATTTTTTACGTCGTTTGCGTAAGTCGTTCGCGAATAGGGCTGGACGTAATTTCCGTTCACGTCGAAACCAATACGTCCTTGCGGCGTACTTTGGAGCAATGCACACTGGGATATGTACACGGACGGCGCATGCGTCGGGTCACCACCCATTTACATAAAACACGCCCCCCTCATCCTCATTTGAATTAGGCGCGCATACGCCACCCCCATTTACGCTACGCCGCCGTAACTTAGGAGGCAAGTGCTTTGTGAATACAGCACTTGCCTCACTCACTCACTCACTTACGGCGGCGTAGCGTAAATACCATACGCTACGCCGCCGTAACAATGCGCAAATCTACCTGAATCTAGCCCTAAATATACTAAAGTAAGAAAAATACAAATCATAAAATTCTCCCAAGTGGATAAACCAGTGATATACAATTAGTGGTAATAAATCATTAAAATAAATCACCAAAAAGTATTGCACACATAATATAAGTCCATAAAGAAAGTGTTTGACTCTTTCTAAGGAAAAATATACAAAGCAAAAAAGATAAAAAATTGTCCCAATTGAAAAACAACCCAAAAATTTGATTAATTTCCAAAATCCATCCACCAACAAAAAAACAAAATCTTGCTGTAAAAGGATTATTGTCCAGACAGTGCAAACTTGTTCCTTCACCATACGCAAGGATAAGACACCCAAAGTGCACAGAAGGAGAATGTGCTTACCAGACTCAATGGATCTTTTTGATTAGAAAAAGATCTCATGCGCTTAGCAGGAGCGTGCCTGCACACTTGGCCATAAACGGGAGATGTGGGTATTGGCTCAAGACCTTTGCAGAGATGGAACATGGAATGAAAAAGCCAAAACTTCCATGCAAATGGCAGGATATATCAGAAATATGAAGGTAGCCAAGCTGCTCCTGGCAGCAGATACACCACGTTTGTTCCTTTCCTGGAGGACACTTTAAGATAAAATTTGTCTTTTGACCCAGCTGAGCCCACACACACAATTGAACTGAAAGCTACATATATCCTGCTATTTATTTATGCATTATATGTCTTGGTTTTTCCTTTTTGTTTTTGTTACTTGCTCAAGGTCCTTTTGCTGTACTAAATACATATGTTTTTAATCTCTATATTTAGTGTTCAACATTTTTTTCCGAAATCTTGTACACGTAGATAGTGTTGCCTTATTGGTTTATGTGAAAATCTCCATTAATAGCTGTAAAATATTGTAATTTTGTGAATTTATATTATTTAGCTTGCATCTATAGAAGGCGTGCAAAAGGGCGTCACAGAAGTGCTTGTTAAGAGCAGACACTTCGGTGCCTCTTCGGTGCCGTTCATAAAAAGCGTCAAGTACGCGGGGTCACAGTTAATATACATAAAACACGCCCACATCTTCCACATTTGAATTAAGCAGGCTTGCGCCGACACAGATACGTTACGCCGCCGTAACTAAGGGCGCATGTTGTATCTGAATACGGAACTTGCGCCCTAAATTACGGCGGTGTAACGTATCTGAGATACGTTACCCCGGGCGGATAGATAGACCATTCTATCTGAATCCAGCCCTTTGTTTTTATAGGTTTATAACTGCAGATAACCGTATTCGTATTTTGTCACATTTCTAAAGTTTATTTTTTTGCTTATTAATGTAACAAGTTTTAATGTTTTGCTCTCCAGGACACTATGGCCTCCGCTGACCATAATGTGGAAGGTCTTCTGGATAGAATGGTCTCCTTCTATGCACAAGGACTACAGCAGATAGACTTTGAAAAGTATTTCCTCATTGAGGAGGAGCTTGGAAAAGGCGGATATGGAAATGTATTCTTGGTGAAGGACAGGCAAACAGGTGAGTGACGTAATCTTGTTCAATATTTTTATAAAAATTTACATCAGAAAAAACATGTATTACAATGCATACTTGAGATATATGTTACAATTTTAGGGCCAGATCCACAGTGAGAGTACGCCGGTGTATCTACTGATACGCCGGCGTACTTTCAAGTTTCCCGCGTCGTATCTTTAGTTTGAATCCCAAAACCAAGATGCGACGGCATCTGGGTTTGATCCGACAGGCGTACGGCTTCATACGCCTTCGGATCGTAGATGCAATACTTTGGCGTCCGCTGGGTGGAGTTTGCGTCGTTTTCCGCGTTGGGTATGCAAATTACCTTTTTCCGACGATCCACGAACGTACGTGTGGCCGTCGCATTCTCTTGTCGGCTTTTTCCGGCGTATAGTTAAAGCTGGTATTTTGCGGCATATAGTTAGACTTGACATGTTAAGTATGGCCGTCGTTCCTGCGTTGAAATTTTTTTTTTTTTTTGCGTAAGTCGTCCGTGAATCGGGATGGACGTAAGTCGCGTCTAATTTTAAAAAATTACGTCCTTGCGACGTCATTTCGCGCAATGCACGGCGGGAAATTCCGAAACGGAGCATGCGCAGTTCATTCGGTGCGGGGACACGCTTCATTTAAATGAATCACGCCCCCTAATCGCCGATTTGAATTATGCCGCCAGAGATACACTACGCCGCCGTAACTTATGGCGCAAATTCTTCCAGGATTCGAACCAGCCAAAAGTAAGTTACAGTGGCGTAGTGTATCTCTGATACGCTGCGCCGATCCAATTCTATGTGGATCTGGTCCCTAGAGTCCAACTATCGTTTGCTTATCTATGTTATAAAAAATACAAATAAGGAATAGGAACATTTTAGCAAGTATTGCAACAAATGGAATAAAATAAGTAGAGCATTATCCTTAAATGACGATGTGTGTAATAGACCACCCTTCCACCCCTAATGGGTGCAAACTGTGGACGGGTGGGGACATAATGTATAGTTATATAAAAAAAAAAATAATAATAATAAAAAAATATACTGTATTTATTGGCGTATAACGCTCACTTTTTTATCCTGAAAATAGAGGGTAAAACGTGCCTGCGTGTTATACGCAGGGGGCTGTGGGAAGTTTTTTTCCTGAAATTTCCCTCTTAAAGTTAGGGTGCGTGTTATACGCCGATAAATACGGTATATATATATTATGATAATGCATCACAAGATTGGGCGAGGGATTGTTACTAAAATTTTGACTCTCGATAGCGATACATTTTAGGTCAAAAAGAGAGGTATTGTTTTGAGAGGTCGGTTTGGTTAATATAATTATACCCTAGAATTGTATACGTTACATTATTTTAAGGGGAATAATGGAATTACATGTTTATATGTTAATTAATAATAAATAAAAAGGATGAGTGACTTAATCTAGCCGCCATTTCAGTATCCTCTATGAATAAGTATATGCATCTAACTTCTACCTGCAAGATATAGGCCTTTTCCAAGAGGTCACTAATTGTAGACTAAGACCCCCATACACACTATTAGAATTTCTGCAGATTCTTGTCTTCAGATTTACCAAAACCATATAATATGAGGTCAAACCTAAAGTTTCAATCTGTATGCAATCAGGCAGGCCCTTGCACTACATGGTTTTGGTAAAAGGGGTTAGGAACAGTCAGGCTGGGGATGATATGATGCTGCATGTCCTCCTAGTCAATAAATGAGATGGGCTCTATCTGGAGAGGTTCCTGTACAGCTGAGTGCTGGTAAGGCTGTAGTTTAACTTCCATGAAGCATGATACATTCTCAATCTAGGAGGAGCAGAACTTCTTAAGATATTGAATGTTTTCAAGTTAGAAATTACTAATTGAACGTTTCTAGTTCTTGTTCTAAGTTATTTCATTTTTTTTCACAGGTCAAAGAATGGCAATGAAGGTTATGGATAAGGACAAAACCAGTCAGCAGTCTTTTCTCCATGAATTCAGTATTTCATTTTTACTGTCTTCTCATCAAAATATCATCGGATGTTTTGGCTTCTTCTACTCCACCATCGACTACTTTGTCTTTGCCCAGGAACTGGCACCTGTTGGAGATCTGTTCTCCATTATCTTTCCAAATGTAAGTTGTAGGAATGGGCATTTCTTTATTAAATCCTTAAAAAAAAAAAAAGGTTAAAACAAATATTTTAAATTTCCCATCACTTTTTCTAAATGTCTTGGTGACCACTGTAATTTAAGACAAAGCAAATCTACCTAGGGGGTGACACGCCCATCAATAAAATCCACCCCTAGCCTTAAATAAATACAAAAAAAAACTTCATGGTCATACATATATGCTTTAACTGAATCTTTATTTATCCTTCTATTCTCCTCTACTGTATTTAACATCTATTATGTTTTTGAACTTTTTCTAGGTGGGAATTCCAGAAGACGCAGTAAAGAGGTGTACTGTGCAGATCTCCAGTGCTCTGGAATTTATATCGGAGAAAGGACTTGTACACCTGGACCTTAAGCCAGAAAATGTTCTTGTGTTTGACCAAGACTGCCATTGTGTGAAGATCACAGACTTTGGACTCACTAAGGTCACAGGGACAGTGATTAGAACAAGATGTGGAAGCAAGACCTACATGGCCCCAGAGATGTTTAACCTGACCATTTCAGATGGACTGGCTGTAGATGGCAGCCTTGATGTGTGGGCGTTTGGTGTCGTCATCTACTGCCTACTCACAGGAGAGTTTCCATGGCAGGTGGCCATGCTTGATGATGAAGCATATAAACAGTATGTTGACTGGCAAAATGATTTCCAGGAGGTTAATCCTCCAGAAGCATGGGAAAAGGTTCCAGCCGGGATACGAAGAATGTTTATTGATCTTTTGGCAATTGATCGCACCAAAAGAAGTAAAACTTCGGAAGTCTTGCAATACCTGATTGAAAGCTGGAAAGAAGAAACACCAGAATCAACTTTAATACAAGAGGAGGGTGATTCCATTGAAAGGATTTCTTCAGCCCAGTATGAGGTAACATCGGCTTCCCACCTGACCACGTCATGGAGCAACGTCTCCATCTCATCGTCTATCAGCTCCTTGTCTTACCTTCTCACCATAGACACTTCTGTATCTCAGTCTGAGATGATTCCAGAGCCACAGAAGGACATGTCAGAGGCACCAATTTATGTTTGACAATTTTTCATTACATATTGGTGCAGAGGTAGACATTGGGCAACCAAGAATTGGTGAGTGGTGGCTCTTCTGAAACAGCATCACATAGGATTAACTTTTCTCCTAATGTCTTCCAGGACAGCCTCTGAGACATAGGGCTCCTCCCTCCGAGACAGGAAACATGTTCACCCAAATTGATTAAAGGGATTCCTCAAGGCCTTCCCCTTCAGTTTTTTGTGTTTTCGGCCGGATGGGAAGGAAGCATGTGAGAAACCTGGGAGCTCCATGTCTCAGGACTGTCCTGGGTGAGCCCCTGGCATTACCTTCTCCTCTGCCAAAGCACCTCTCTGTCTAGAAGGGAAGAGTAGGGCTGCTAGTCCCACTGCGGCTTAAATTCAGAGAGTTAGAACCCTGGGAGATGTGGAGAGACCCTGCCGCCATTACGCCGCACATCAGGGTTACCTGCCTTCTGTCCTCCCATTAGCTTGGTTCGGCGGATGGGTGGTGTCCATCACTGTGAGCGGTGCCTGGAGCCGCATCATCAGGGGGCACTGAGAGATGAGGTTCCGGTCTCTAGGTGCAGTGTGCGGCTTTATCAGGCATCCGGAGCCAGTGAAGACCCAGCAGAGGCTGTGGTATACCCTGAGGAGTCATGGAGGGCACTGCAGCATCTCAGGCGGTCGACTCCGGTTCTTCTGGCACCAACACCTCTTAGGTAAGCATAGTGAGGGCTGACCATGTCTTACTCTGGGGGGGAGGGTAGATTTCCTGTGACCAGAGGTCCTTCCCTGGGTGGGGAACCACAGGTGAAGGGCTGGGCACTTTAACCCTTTCTGATCTAAATACAGTGGTAGTGTAGGTTTGTGCAGGGTCTTATGGGCGTTTTGTTTTTCTTTTTGGCTCTCAGGGTAAAGACCAGGACAAGACCCAAATGCAGCCCTTTAGGAGAAGATGTGCCATATTCAGGTCAAAATTAGGTTCCAATTGGGAGAAGCCACTTTGCCCTGAATGTGTCAGCAGTTTGGTTAAGGACGATTCTATGACGGCATGTCATAAGATCCTTATGTCTGTTAAAAACACGATTGCGTCGACATTTCAATAATTTTAAGGGGATGATGGATGGATGCAGGGTCCCTCTTTGCCCCTTTCTAGAGCAGCAAGTATGCCTGTCCTATCCGAATTTAGTCAGGAGGATATGGAAGATAGGAAAAGGGAACCCAGGTCGCTTGCTTCCTCTCAAGCAGACTCGGGGTCGGATTCAGAGGGAGAGGAACAAAGTAGATGCTGGATGATGTGGGGGACTTACTAAAGGTGGCCTATGACACATTGAAGATCAGAGAGGTACAACTTTCTAAGCACAACCTTGTGTATCAGGGGGTCAGTGCATAGAAATCCAGAATTGATCTTGCTGGAGTAGGAGCACCCTGAAAGAAGACCGTTCAGGCAGCCTTAAACATAGATTTTCCTTTGAAAAAGACATGGCCCATCCTTGGAATAAAATCCCAAATGTTGAATGCGCCGCTGGCGAAGGTTTCCAAAAAGACTGACTTGGCTTTCGATGACCCGGGATCTCTTAAGGATCCCATGGATAAAAGGGGTGACATCTGCTAAGGAGAGTGTGGGATGCTTCTTCTATTGGGCTTAAGCCAGCCCTTGCAGCTACCTGTGTTGCCAGAAGTTTAGAATGGTGGTTAATGCAGTTGCATTCCCACATTTCTGCAGGCAGGTCCAGACGGCAACTGCTGAAATCTTTTCCTCCTATTGTTTAAAGCAGTCAGATTTATAGCGGATGCCTCTGCGGAATCGGTGAAGCTGGCAGCCTGGTCAGCAGTAAATGCCTCAAGAAGGGCCGTATGGTTAAAAGCTTGGTCAGGGGATGCAGCGTCAAAGCTCAAGCTTTGTGGATTGCCTTTCTCAGGTGATCACCTCTTTGGACCTGGCCTTCAGGAAGCTCTGGAGCATACCCAGGACAAGAAGAAAGCCTTCCCAGAGAAAAAAAAACCCTGAGGGTAGACGTCTTTTTCAAGGTCACAGGCAGCAGACCCAACAGTAAAGAGAGGGTTGTCCTAAAGAACACCTGGACAGGTCAAAAGGGACGTGGAAGAGGAGAAATATTATTTAGTCCTCCTCAGACCGCCTCAAAGCCCCAGTGACTCCTGTGTTCCGGTGGGAGGAAGGACCAACTCAACTTCAAGACTGTTTGTATTAAAAATAATAGAAGATGGCTACAAGTTAAAGTTCAATGCCATTCCCCTCCCACTTTTTTGGTCACCCCATTACTCCGAGACCGGGAGAAAGCAGGGACACTGAGTTTGCTGTTGGGAGAGCTGTTGGAACAACAGGTCATCAGCCAGGTGCCACATGGGGAACGTGGCCAGGGGGTGCATTCCCATGTATTTGTAGTCCGAAAGCCATCAGGCAAGTTTAGGTTGATTCTCAATCTCCGTCCCCTGAATAAGTTTGTCAGATATAATCGTTTTAGGATGCAGTCTGTCTTCACGGTAACAAATCTCCTGTTTCCCGATTGTTATATCATGGCAACGATCAACCTCAGGGATGCATATTTGCATGTGCCGATACATTGAGATTTCCAGAAATTCCTCAGACTAGCAGTCAAGGTGAAGTCAGAAATTCTTCACTTCCAGTTCAAGGAACTGCCATTCGGACTAGCATCCTCTCTGAGGATTTTCACAAAAGTCCTGGCAGAAGCCTTAGCTCCGCTGCGCGTCAGGGCCATTACAGTGATCCCCTACCCGAATGATCTTCTGTTTGTTGCCCAATCTTATCAGTAGCTGGAAGAGAACTTACAGGTGGCAAAACTTTTTTTGCATTCCTTAGGTTGGCTGATCAATCAGGACAAGTCCCAGCTGATCCCAACCCAGGAAGTACAGTACCTGGGATACAGGATATTTTTAACAGAGAAGATCTTTCTTCCATTAGAAAAGATAGAGAAAGTGGGTCTAGTGGTGGCGCAGCTTCACACCAATCGGGAAGCTCATATCAGATATGTCATGAGAGTGATAGGTTTAACGACATCCTGTTTCCCAGTAGTCCCCTGGGCAAGGCTTCAACAGCGCCTGTTACAGGCTCTCCTTTTAAGTTGCTGGGATGGCAGCTAGCAGAGTTTGGATCAGCATATGCCCATATCGATGAGTCAAAAGGACACTGTGGTGGTGGTGAACCAGTCACAATTTAGACAGGGGTCTGTTGTGGTTCAGACCAACAGCTCTGGTGGTGACAACAGGCGCCAGTTCTTTCGTCTGGGGAGCCCACCTGGAAAAGGATCTTGGTCTCAGGTGGAAGCTAGGCGGACCTTAAATCAGAGGGCACTACTGGCAGTGCGGAGGGCTTTAGAGGCCTCCTAACAAAGAATAAGGGGGCAGCACCTTCAAGTAAGGTCAGACAATGTGGCCGTAGTCACATACATAAACAAGCGGGGGGATCAGGAGCCCTGCCTTGCAGTTGATGGCAGGCAAAATTTTCTGTTGGGCCGAATCAAACCTGGCTACTTTGACAGCAGTCCACTTAAAGGGGACTCATTCTCTCTGGTGGACTTTATCAGCCATCAGCAAGTAAAACAAGACTAATGATCACTCAACCAGGAAGTGTTCAAGCAAGTCGTGAAGACCTGGGGCCAACCGCAGGTGGATCTTTTTGCATCAGAAAACCACAAGAAGGTTGCCCAGTTCTTCTCCCTGCATTCAGGGGATCAAGCCAGGGAGATGGATGCATGTGCCAATGCATGGCACTTCAACCTTTTGCTATGCCTTTTCCCCAGTAAGACTAGTTGCAGCGGTTCTCCAGAAATTCTTGAGCCAGAAAACGGATCTTATTTTGATAGCCCTGTTTTGGCCAAGGAGGGCCTGGTTTGCTGTCCATATAGGGGCTGACCATATAGTCCTCTTCTGGTGAGGGAGGATCTGATTACACAGGGACCTAATCAGCACCCTTGGGTAGAGACCCTCAGACTTACAGCGTGGTATCTGAGGAACAGCTGTTAAGGGCTCAAGTGTTTTCAGAGAGAGTTAGCAAGACCCTTTTAGAATGCCGTAAGCCTGTAACCAGGGCCATCTACACCATAGTCTGGAAAAGGTTAAATTCCTGGTTAGCAGAACAAGGACAGGAGGAACCAGGAATTTCAGCAGTATTGGACTTTTTCCTGGCAGGAGTGAAGTTAGGTCTGTCTATTAGTACTCTGAAGGTACAGGCCGCCGCCTTAAGTGTGTTTTTTTTTTCAGGTCTCCCTGCAGCAAGATCAATTTGTAAGGAATTTATTTAAGGCCCCCTCCAGGTTCAGGCCAGTGAAGATCAGAGTCTGTCCCTCCTGGAATCTATCCTTGGTCTTCAGTTTGCTTACAGGAAGTCCCTTTTGAACCTCTGGAAATATCTGAAATTAAGTGGGTGGTTCTAAAAACATCCAAAAGATTGCAATAACTTCAGTCAGAAGAGTGAGTGATTTGCAGGCGCTCTCGATCAGAGAGTCTTTTTTTGTTGATTTTGAAAGATAAGGTTGTGCTCAAAACAAATCCTAGTTTTCTCCTCTAAAGTTTCTTCTACATTTCACAGAACACAGGATATTATCCTGCCAACGCCTTTATTCCTCCTCAGAGGTTGACTAGAAAGGAAAGTTTAGTTTAGTAGACATCAGACAAAGTCTTTTAGTTTATCTAGAAGTCAGCAGAGACTTTAGGAAGTCAGAGTCGTCTTTGCAGGAGCACACAAGGGGTGTAAAGCATCAAAATCCACTATTGCCAGATGGATAAGAGGCATACTGGCAGGGAAGCATGTGCCTCTAGTTAAGGCACATTCAACTAGGGCAGTTTCAGCTTTGTGGGCAGAGAAAGCTGGTTCCACTCTGGAGGAGATCTGTAGACCAGCCATGTGGTCCAGCTACTCCATGTTCGCAAAGCATTACCGCTTGGACCTGGTTTCTGATAAAGAACAGGCGTTTGTTCTGCAGGCAGTGGTCCCACCCTAGCAGAGTAAGTTTCTTGCTCATCTCAGAGGCTGTCCTTGAAGATGATAGGAGAAAACCAGAGTTAGACTTAACAGTGACTCTTTTTCTAGGAGTCTTTCAGGACAGCCTGGTTTCCCACCCAGTGTTTTATAGCTGGTGCAAAGGGGATATACTAATGGTATGCCAGTGTGTTATGTCTTTCAGAGCCTTCCGGCGGTTCTTGTGGAAACTGAAGGGGAAGGCCTGTCCCGGAGGGAGGAGCCCTATATCTCAGAGGCTGTCCTGGAAGACTCCTAGAAAAAGAGTTACTGGTAAGTCTAACTCCGGTTTTCTCAGGTATGTGACTTTCTTGGGGAAATAATTTAATCATAATATTCTATATGTATTTTGTAATCCACTCCAACTTTTAGGGCCATATCACACTAGCAGTTCTTCAATAAGTGTGTAGTCATTACTCTTATCTGTATCCACCACTAATATTCCTAACTAAGATTAGCTATTCTATGGCTGTTTTCTAATTAACATAAAACACCTATGTAGTCAGTGTCTGTAACCTTATAAATGTTTAGTATTTCATATATCATTATTTACTGCAGGATATTCAGTAAATCTATAAGGAAGAAAACTTTCAGAACTGACCGTGTGCTGTTTTTTTATGTTTGCTGTTTACAGATAATTTTCTTTATTTTACTCCAACAATATTTCTTTATATTTTTTTTAGATGACACGTTTAGACTATCCCCAGGGGTTGAACAAGACCCCTGCCTGGTACATGGGGGATAATGTAACTTGTACATATATGAGTAGTTACTACTCCTGTGCACTGGGTGGGGCTCTTGAATTTTCTCCCATACAGAAAAATACCTGCTGATCCTGCCAGAAATCCAATGAGCTTCTAAATTTGTGTTTGAACTGACCACACTGGAGGAGTTATGCAAATATCAAAATGTCTTAATGGGGTGGATGTCCGTCTGGAGGAGTGGGTGTAATTAAATAATTGTATTTCTTTAAATGTAAATTGTTATGGCAGAGTGTGTGTGTGTGTGTGTGTGTGTTTGTCTTTTTTTCTCCCTTTTTACTTTCATTAAATCCTTTATTTTTCAGTCAATGGTATTGTGAAAATCTCTTCTAGGTAAAATAAAAATGCCAAGGTCCTGCGAGGCCTATATGACATTTAAATGGCTTGGTGACTCTGTGATGTAAACAAATCTGTAATTCCTCCTGAACAACAATAGTGTGGGTTACTGTAGATGTGAGTTTCATGGGGAGGTTAAAAAAAATAGAGGAGGCTAAAAAAACTGAAATCCCAGTCTACGGTAACGGGCCAATGAACATATAGCTGCTCTGCAACCAATTTACCACCCCAAAGTAAAAAAAAAAAAAAAAGTAAATGTGGTGGTAGTGATGAACCAACCACACCTGGGTGGTGCTTGAACAGAATTCGGTAAACAGATTTGTGTGCCTAATACTAACCCCTTTGAAGTCAATGGGAGCCAAATGTTGAAAATACAGTTCTGGACATTTTCGGGCTAATAGGCAATGTAAAACAAGTCAGATGGGGGTGGGAACTGACCTTGGAGACATGTACCAAAGCATTTTACTTTTTAAATTCCATTTGTTGTGGAACTGTTCAATGCCTTTGGGAACATATAGCAAAGAAAAAAAAAACGAAAAATTCAATTTGGTTGGAAAGAGCTTTAGTAAAAGCTTATTTAAACATGCAAACCTCTATTAAATAACATGCTTGGGGGTGATTTGACCCTGCTTGTGAAGTGGTGTATCTCCATGATGTGTACAACATGCTACAGGAACACCGACATTTACAAAGAAAATTTGTGTTTTAGCCCTGGTTCACATTGATGCAGGATTGAAATCGTGCAAGTTCAGCTGAACTCGCACAATTTCATTCCCGAATGTCAGGCCGACGACTTCAGAGACATCTGTGTGGTTTCCTGCCCAGATGTCTATTGAAATCGGCAAAAGTAGTACACAAACGACTTTTCGGAATCGGTGTGGCTCTGGAAAGTCGGTGTTGCACCGATTTTGGAAGGTTCCATTGCAGGCCATACCTGCCAATTTGACATGAGAAAGAAGTCACCGTTTTGCTCTTCTCATGTCTACAACACTGTCTATATGTACCATAGCCACATGGATATAATCAGGGCCAGTGCAACCAAAAGCGAGGTAGGCGCCAGCCTAGAGCACACTTTAGTTGGGACAGCACTGGCAGGGGAAGACCAGGCTGGAGATGCATGTAATTGTGGGGCCAGGGCAGCTGAACTGCTCCTTGGGCTGGTGCCACTCACCCGACCTCTGCGCGCTGGCTTGAGTGTGCTGTGCTGCGTCCACTTGCCAACCTAATGAGACACTCATTAGCTAGACCATGTATTTCTGGTACCTCGTCCTAATCAATGATATACAAAAATGGATCCTAACAAACTAAATATAAGGACTTTAAAGGGGTTGTAAAGGTAAATGTTTTTTCACCTTAATGCATCCTATGCATTAGGGTGAAAAAACATCCGACGGTACCTCCCCCCCGAACCCCCGTTTTACTTACCTCACCCCTCGAAAGTCTCACGCTCATCCCCGCGATCCTCTTCGGTTCCCAGCCTGGCCGTTGATTGGCTAGGCTGGAGGATTAATAGCAGCGCAGCCATTGGCTGGCGCTGCTGTCAATCACATCCGATGACCACCGGGGGCGGAGCCGAGTGATACAGTCGGCGGCTATGCCTGTGTACGTGTGTGTACGTGTGTCTGTGTACGTGTATCTTTTTACAGGACGTTATATATTTTGTGATGATATGATGATATTAGGAGCCCCAGCTTACATTATAAAAATAAATACATTTTTCCTGTTTTGTGGGAACTATTGAATGTCTTCAAGTGTTAATTTAATTTACTGGTATCCTTTTGTTTTGTAAGGAGCCTTTGCAGACGTAGAGGCTCCATCTCACCAGGGGCTGTTGACATGCTAATGTGGGAACTGGTTGGGCTGGGGATCAAAGGGGTTGCTTGTTAAATCATAAACGTGTATTAGACCGAGAAGCATCGAAAGTTTTAGACCTTATATCGTTTAGGAGGCTTCAGGGGTAGCCTATCAGAATGTGAGCAACTCTGGACCAATGACAAGGTGCCAAGGGGGTTGGAACCTGGATGGGGGGGAAGTAGGGCCATGGGGGGGAGGGTATAAAGCATTACAGAGAGCCACCCCTGCTCTCTCTAAGCCTCATGATCTGGACAAAACATGGTCACGTAGATCTCTGTGTAATGTATTCTCTTATCTCTCTTTACTTTTCCCTAACTTGCTTCTATCTCAAGATTTTGGCTAAGGTTCTATTGATAGCATGTGTATGTCCATTGTAAGCAACTGAGGTTGGAAGCACGGTCTGGACAAAGCATGGTCACATAAGTATCAGTGTTGCCAACCTACCAAATTGAAATTTACTATCACAACACCCAAAATTTACTGGCACAGGCAAAATTACAATTTTAAGTGCATATTTCAGTATTTAGGCTACAAACAAGTACTGTACACTATGCAAATAGCAATATGATTTAAGGTAGATATTAAGGTAAAAAAACACATTTCTGTTATTTCCGCTATAATTGTCCATCGGTTTCTGTTCCCCATCACCTCCTGCCCCCACCAGCTCCTGCCACCATCACCTCCTGCCAGCTATTGCTACCATCACCTCCTGCGCCCACCAGCTCCTGCCATCACTTCCACCACCACGTCCTGCCACCACCAGCTGTCAGCTCCTGCCGCCATCATCACCTCCTGCCGCCACCATCATCTCCTGCCGCCATCACCTCTGGCCAGGTCCTGCCACCATCATCACCTCCTGCCCCCACCATCACCCCCTGCCACCATTACCTCCTGCCAGCTCTTGCCACCATCACCTCCTGCACCCACCACCTCCTGCCAGCTCTTGCCACCATCACCTCCTTCCCCCACCTCCTGCCACAATCAGCTCCTGTCAGCTCTTGCCACCATCACCTTCTGCCAGCTCCTGCCCCTACCATCACCCTCTGCCAGCTCTTGCCACCATCACCTTGTCAGAACCATTGACGTATCTCGGCATAGAGCCTACATATACTGTCAGAGGCCCATATTCTCTGTAAATGTCCACGGGCGGCGCGTAAGGCATTTACACTCCGCCGCCCCAAACTACAGGAGCAAGTGCTGTATTCCCCAAACACTTGCTCTGTAGTTTGGGGCGGCGGAGTGTAAATGGCCCGGCGTAGCCACGCGCATCTTCAAGGGGGCGGCTTCTATTCAAATTAAGCGCGCCCCGATTCTAAGTAACTGCGCATGCGCCGGGCTTAAAAAAGCCCAGTGCGCATGCTCCAGTTCTCGGCGGAAAACGTCAATGACGCTGACGTGTGCGTCATTGACGTAAAGTCGTATTCAAGAACGACTTAGGGAAACAACGTAGCCAACGGAAAAACACGACGCGGTCCCGACGATATCCGTAACATGGCCTACGCGGGACATGCGGAAACTTACTCCTCATATAGCAGGAGTAAGTTTCCGCTTATGCAAACGACGTTAGCGACGGGTACGCGACGCAAAATCGTTCGGGAATCAGCGTAGCAGGCTCATTTGCATTAACAAATGAGACCTTCACGTAAACGCCATCTAGCGGCGGGCGGCGTAATTACATTTAAGATCCGACAGTGTAAGTGACTTACACATGGCGGATCTTAAGTGTATCTATGCGAAAATGATTCTAAGAATCAGTCGCATAGATACACAGGCCAAAAAAGAGAGATACGATGGAGTATCCTGAGATACTCCATCGTAACTTCTCTCAGAATATGGCCCAGAATGTTTAGACTGAACTATAAAATATTATTGTATTTATGGAAATATGGAAATCTGTGCTTTGGGAGATATACAATTTTCCTACAATACAAGATATCGAAATTCTTTTATCCGTGCTGTTTTGAGGACAAGCAACACTACTGAATATTTAAAATATATATATTTATTAACTAAAGATATAGTGCAAAATTAAAATCGGGTACAATTTGTGATAAAACAAATAATTGGTATACTTCTACAATCGGAGATAAGCAATGGTTGAATGTTCAGATAATATTTACATTATATGACAAGGTATATTCATAGCTCTTATTTAAATCATCCTGGAGTATTTAAAACCTGGTGGCTTGTACCTTGACATTGTGTTATCTCTTCTCAATCCCAAACAGATCTCTTGCTACTACTTATTATATACGTGTACAGAACAAATGTTATATTGTACACAAGCTCCACAATGCAGATAAGCTTATTTCAAATTTAGCGAGAATATATTTTCACAGACACCCTCACTCTAAAACCGATTTACCATTGTTGGCCCTTAGCTTTTCAAAGACAAACGTAATGTGTATGTCTTTAATATTTGGAATACAATTATCTCATACTGCAGTTAGAAATAACCAACTCCCAAATTATGTTTGCCAAGTATATTTAAATGGTCTTAGTTGTGTGTATGTGAAAATCTTCTAATTACCAAAAGGTAAATAATCATTATACATTACCAGTATGTAAGAGTTCTTTCTGTTTGAGAAGTGAGAGTCCTAATGAATGACTCTCTTTGAACCATTGCTACATTTTTGCGGTCAATCTCTGCCTTCCAGCTTCCTTCAGAGATCAGATCAGGCTTCAGACATCCAGCTCCAGCCATCAGCCCTCCAGAGATCAGCTCTCATCAGCCTCGAGATCCCATCAGCCTAGCGATCTTTCCTGTCCTGTGTAATCACTTTTTATCTCCCCAAAGAAGTGGGTGTGTATTTCATTATCACGTGACTGACAACGTCACATGACAATATGTTTTGGTGGTTGACCATCTTGAACCATGCCGATATTAACCTGTAGGGGGCAGTGGTGTATAAGGAATTATTCCTAATGATAGGGTCAACCAGAGTTAATCAGGATTTATGGTCCCCCCTGACTTGGGCCTATAAAACCCGCAATAAGTTGTCCTATATGTCAAACAGTTGTCAGACATCCTGGCACTTCGGCAACTTCTAATTTATGATTGAGATAAGGTTTATGGTCAGCACAAATGTTTTGTAAAGTTCCTTTCAACTAATGCTGGATCGTTATCAAAGCAGTCTAATACTTTTAAGCTATTATAGGATCTTATACCTGGGACCCTAGTAATGTCTATGTATTAAACAGGTTTATATATGAATTACTAATACACATATATTGTTAAGGCATTATAAAGAAACAATACTATATAAGATATATAATTCCACCGGGATTTTGAATAAGCCCCTTTGGTCTCATAGTACAAAGACAATACTATGTTTTGTGTCATGCTGTGCAAAGCCTTTCATCTCATAGGAAACCAAAACTCCTTACCATTCTCTTATCTTATAAGTGTCAAACCCAAAAGAGATATGACCTGGGAGATGGCACAGACAGGCTCCTTACAACCTAAGAACAATGTCTATTCTTGCCTGAGAACCTATGTTTAAACTTTAACAGGGAAAAATGGCTGTCCTTCAGTTCATCATATACATGTATATGGAACACTATGAAACATATATTATGTGCGACTTTATATGTATTCTTTTAACCCCAAATGTTCTGACAACCTCCTGCCGCCACCATTATCTCCTGCCCCCACCATCACCCCCTGGAACCATTACCTCCTGACAGCTTTTGCCACCATCACCTCCTGCCCCCACCACCTCCTGCCAGCTCCTGCCACCATCACTTCCTTCCCCCATCTTCTGCCACCATCACCCCCTGCTAGCTCTTGCCACTATCACCTCCTACCAGCTCCTGCCCCTACTGTGACAGACTCTGATTCCGTGAGTGCAATCATTGTATTGCAGGGTTCATTTCCCATTTTATTACGTTATTTGCACCATATATCTTTCTTTTCTCCTTATGAGCGGCTGATATCCTGTGTTAATCGGGGAGTCCAGAAGGAAAAGGTTTTATATATATTTTTTTTTTTTTTTTTTTGCTATGACAGCTGCACACCAAAGGACTGTGGATCTCACACCTGTCTCCTATTAGCCTATGTACTGAACTGTGTTTTTTCCATGAACTATTTTTGCTGGTTCTATTTGAATTTTTTCACATTATAGTTTTTGAGTGGTTTTTGTTTATCTTTTGCACATATACCTCCCTGATTTGAGGTGTAGGGGGTTCTTATTTATGTATATGGTGTATATATAGAGGTAGGTATAAAGATCGCCATGTCAATACAAAACACACAAAAGCTGCACATAACACTTAACCAAAACATATAGTACTCCTTGAATACAGGTTCTTGGGGGTTCCTCTATGGTAGAGCACAGTGAGTTGCTGTAATTTCGACACAGTTTGCGTTTTGCAGGAGATAACCAGCTACTTCAGGAAAAGTTTCGGCAAGACCACTGAAAATGGAATGGTACATATATCAGTTACGGCTTCTTATTTGAACAATAAATGTATTGGGTGACCAACTGTTATTACATACCTCACGGTTAATAGTGAAAAACATCAAAATAAAAACACATTGAATGGTCCTCCTACACATGGTCATTGTCACCCATATAATGCCACAAAACGGTCCTCCTCGTTTTCCAAGATAGTCGTTACTTCCTATGTATTTGGAACTAGGTATCTGAAAGTGTATCACAAAGACATCATGACACCATCTGTAATGACAGCGTGTGTAAACATATTGAAGTATAATGGGTTAATTTGGTGGGCATAAAGGGATTATGGGGTGAAGTGATAATGGGGAATCCCAATGGTTACAAGCTATACCCCTACTCCCCCATTTCAATAATTATCTGGTCAAATCATTATTCCAATGTGTAATCCTATATTATAGGAACTTAAAACCCTCCTTTATCAACCCTTCATCCCACCGCCCACCTCCAGAATCTATCTCGCCCCACGCTGATCTGAGGAACAACATGATGAGAACCTCTTTACCTACCTAATATAATACCTTGTATATCACTAGGTGTACACTATATTATTTGACTATGGGTAAGTTTTCATTCATCGTTTTTATAGACAGATAGATGTAATATTAGGTGGGCGGTAGGATGTGGGGTTGATAAGGGGGGATTTTTTGGTGGCCAGATGTCTGATAGCCCTTAATTGGAAAAAATGGACACCGCCGACTTTAACTGATCTCTATGCTAGGACTAAGGATGTGGAGGTTATAGAATCCATGACAGCTTGATTAGCTGATAGTGTGGATCATCACAATTTGATATGGGAAACCTGATACCCCAGGATATATCCCCTATTTCTTAGGCCCTTTTTCTGTCCGAAAGGTGGAGCCCTCTGGCCCAGGAGTGACGAGCCTGATTGGTCTATCTACTTTTTCTTTAACTCTTCCTCCTCTTTTTTTTTTTCTCATTATACTACCTAAATAAATTATGATTTCACTGGCACGCTAATACAAGATGTCAATTTATTGATAGTATGTTTTTGATTGTGGTTGCTGCATTTTCTCTAATACAGTACTACGTTATCATCTTTTGGGTTACACCTCAGACACACGTATTTGACTATTTGTATCTCTTTTTTAATTCTCTTTTCTCTATTTTTGTATTGGAAAATATAAAAATCGTAATAAAAATTGTCAATTATAAAAAATAAATAGAACAAAGAAGGTTTGCCGCTCCAGGTGAGATTAGGATGCCTAATGGAACGGGCGGGTGCCCGCCTCAGCTCGCCTCCGCAATCAATGTACAAGAAAAAGAATAGGCTGCACACCACAAAGGCCCCGCCCCCCGTATTGCGTAGGCACGTCACAAGTCACAGCGTTTCCGAAAGAAGCCGAACATGCAGAGCTGCGAGTCAGCTCTATACGGCGCATGCAGTACCAACTAGGAGCCGTGTAGAGCTGACTGCGCAGGCGCCGTATAGAGCTTCTTCATGTTCGGCTTCTTTCGGAAATGCTGTGACTCGTGACGCGCCTACACAATACGGGGGGCGGGGCCTTATCACTTGGGGAGAACTTTTTCTGAAACAACGTCAATCATTTGGGTGACCTCTTTCAGATCTATAACCTATGATTCTATCCCTGAGGTCAGGGGTGCAATTTCCTAGATTGCCCTGAAAAGTTAACCTACAGTGGTTATCTTTTATTCCGGAGGAAATTGAGCATTTGCTTTCAGTAATTTTTTGTGAGAATAAGAATTTAACTTCATTGTTAGTAGTGTGGGACACTAAGAAAGCTTATCTGGGGGGACTGATTATTAAAGAAATTTCTAAAATCAAGAGATCAACGAGAGGAAGATGTAATGCAAAAGGTAAACCAGGTAGAGCGGGAGTTTATACTGGATCAGACAGAAGATAGACAATTGATTAGCTTGACAGGAAGCCCAAAAACGAAGGGACTCCCAATCTGTCCTTGATGCAGGGGTCAGCCAGCGAACCTGATCCATATCTTATGAAAATGTCCCAAACTTCACTGATACTGGCGGGGGGTAATAGAGACTATTAATAGCTTGTTAGGAATGGAGTTACCGCTAAATCAAGGTGTGTGTTTATTAAATAAGATTGAACAGGTCGGGATCTCGAATGGTGATTATATTACAGTATTGAGAAGCCTGTTTCAGGCGTGTAAGTTAATAGCTCCAAAATGATAGAAATTAGGAAAAATCTGTTAAAAGAGCAATATGTGTTTATGCATCGAGACTATTCCTCGGCAGTGGCATACAACAAAATAGAGAGATTCCATTAATATGCTAAGATTCTCCCATCACATTTAAGTTCCAACAAGATTCGCCTACTTGCTGCATTACACATGGGGTGAATACTCTTTGAAAACCCGGTCGCGAGCGCGCCGCTGGCGGCACGCTCGCGACACGGTCCGAAGCTCCGCGCCCGTGTGACCCGCGGACCTGATCGCCGCCGGTATTTTGAGTTTGGGTCACAGGAGCTGAAGAACGGGGAGAGGTGAGTGTAAACAAACCTTCCCCGTTCTTCTCTGTGGCTTGTCACTGATCGTCTGTTCCCTGTCATAGGGAACGACGATCAGTGACGTCACGCATCCATCCATGCCCCCCTACAGTAAGGCCTCGTACACACGACCGAACATGTCTGCTGAAACTGTTCCATCGGACCAGTTTCCGCGGACATGTTCGGTCGTGTGTACGGCCGACCGGACAATTTTCCGGCGGATCGGACAGGTTTCCAGCGGACAAATGTTTCTTAGCATGCTAAGAAACATGTCCGCTGGAAGCCTGTCCGTCGGACATGTTCGGTCGTCTGTACGACTCACCGGACATGTCCGCTCGGCCGAAAGCCCTCGCATCCGTCAAAGTGATTCGACGCATGCGTGGAAGCATTGACCATCCAGGGTCGCGCACGTCGCCGCATCATCGTCGCGGCGACGGCGCAGCCACGTCACCACGTTCGCTGTCCGCGGGAAATTTGGTCTGATGGTGTGTACAGCCATCAGACCAAAATACGGCAGCGGACATGTCCGATGAAAACGGTCCGTGGACCGTTTTCATCGGACATGTCCCATCGTGTGTACGAGGCCTAAGAAACACACAATAGGACACGCTTAACCCCCCCTAGTGGTTAAGCCCTTCACTGCCATTGTCATTTTCACAGTAATCAGTGCATTTTTATAGCACGTTTCGCTGTGAACATGACAATGGTTCCAAAAATGTGTCCAATGTGTCCACCATTATTTCGCAGTCATGAAAAATATCGCTGATCGCCACCATTACTAGTAAAAAAAAAATATATATATATATATAAATAATAAAAATGCCATAAAACTAACCCCTATTTTGTAAACGCTATGACTTTTGCGCAAACCAATCAATAAACGCTTATTGCGGTTTTATTTTATTTTTTTACCAAAAATATGTAGAAGAATACGTATCGGCCTAAACTGAGTAAAAAAATGTTTTTTTTTATATATTTTTCGGGGATATTTATAATAGCAAATATTGCATTTTTTTTTTAATTGTCGCTCTATTTTTGTTTTTATAGCGCAAAAAATAAAAACCGCAGAGGTGATCAAATACCACCAAAAGAAAGCTCTATTTGTGGGAAAAAAGGATGCCAATTTTGTTTGGGAGCCACGTCACACGACCGCGCAATTGTCAGTTAAAGCGACGCAGTGCCGAATCGGGGCCAGGCCCTGCGTAGCGGTCTGGGTCTTAAGCGGTTAAAATGATTTTAAATCCAAAAACAAAAATGTAAAATATTTCATTATACCAATCCTTACAACCTTTCTAATGTCATGATTGCATTAGTAGTGTTTTAAAAAAGTTACATTTCATTGTGCATTGAGGCGCAATACACCCCAAAAGTGAATATTTTACAATTGACTAAAACCCCTCTCCCCACAAGACTACAATCGATTTGGAGGGGGTTTCACTTGATGCTAAAATGTGCCATAAACAGTTGTGCCCTTTCCAATACTGAGATAATCATGTAAATCTGGCATTCACTGAGGGCCACAGTTGGGCACCACTAGGCCCAACAATGGAGGGTGGCTTCTATAAACATGGTCATTGTGATGGAAACCGTTTTAAAAGTCACAACCCAGCCAGGCTTGTGAATGGATATGTTAAAGAGGAGTTATAATTCCTGGAATATTCCATACACAGGACTGAGTCACAGAATTTATAATAACAATGGTATCTACCCTGAATAGTCTGACCCTACACCCAAAAGACAATAGACAGAGGAGACACAGGGAACAATAGTGATGACATACAGTGTATATAGTAAACACAACAAACAATAGTACAGGTGACCCTCCAGGAAGACAATATGAATACTAAACACTGGAAGCATTACGCTAATGACTATCACACCCAATTCAACAGACAATGTTAGGGGGGTATGCTAGATGTAACTGATAATATTTTAAAAATCCAATAAAGCTTTATCTGATTCACTGACCACATACACAGCTCCATACCCTAGAACATGTATAACAATGTAAAGAAAGACCAAAACTCTAATCTACTTGTGACAATTGGAAGTCACTTCTATAGTGAGTCTACACCCGAAAGACAATAGACAGCAGAGACACAGGGAACTATAGTGATGGGATGCGGTGTGTACAGTAATTACAAGAAACAAAAGGATATCTAAATATTAAAAAGTGGTAATCGTTTACCCTCCCTCTTTGAGTTCTTCTAACACTCACTATCTAAACACAATTAGCCAGATTCAGAGAGAGTTACCCCGGCGTATCAGTAGATACGTCGTCGTAACTCTGAATCTGCGCCGTCGTAAATTTAAGTGTATTTCCAAATTGAGATACACTTAAATCTAGCTAAGATACGACTGCGGGCGCTGTCGTATCTTAGCTGTCTTTTTAGGCCGGTCGCTAGGGGCGTGTACGCTGATTTACGCCTAGAATGCGTAAATCAGCGAGATACGCCTATTCATGAACGTACGCTTGCCCGTCGCAGTTAAGATACGCTGTTTATGTAAGGCGTTTTCAGGCCTAAACTTATTCCACCAAAAAGATGGCGCAGCCAATGTTAAGTATAGACGTTGGACCCGCGTAAAATTTTAAAATTTTTATGTCGTTTGCGGAAGTTGTTCGTGAATGGGGCTGGGCGTAATTTATGTTCACGTTGAATAAGTCTTTGCGGCGAAATTTGGAGCATGCGCACTGGGATATGTCCACGGACGGCGCATGCGCCGTTCGTAAAAAACGTCAATCACGTCGGGTCACGATTCATTAGCATAAAACACGCCCACCTCTTCACAATTTGAATTAGGCGTGCTTAGGCTGGCACGCTACGCGCCGTAATCTAGGACGCAAGTGCTTTGTGAATACAGCACTTGCCTCTCTAACTTATGGCGGCGTAGTGTATATGCGATACGCTACGCCTGCCTAACGTTGGGCTCATTTTGCTGGATTCACGTAAAGGTGCCTATTTCTCTACGTTGCACTGAAAACTCAGCCCAAAATCTATATACTTTACCAGATGATATCGCTAGAGATATCAGATCTCATGCCGCGTACACACGACTGTTTTTATGGTCTAGAAAAAAACAGATTCTTGTCAAGCCTGCCTTGCATACACACGATCGTGAAAAAAAAATGCTGGACTAAAGCGCGGTGACATACAACATGTACGACGGCACTTTAAAGGGGAAGTACCATTCGGATGGCGCCACCCTTGGGGCTGCTTTTGCTGATTTTGTGTTAGTAAAAGTTTGGTGAGAGGCGATTCGCACTTTTCAGTCTTTGTGCTTTTTTAGTCTGTCACAGCGTGACGAATGTGCTATCTCCATTACGAACGCTAGTTTTACCAGAACGAGCGCTCCCGTCTCATAACTTGCTTCTGAGCATCACCCAGATGATGCAAACTATTGCGAAACGCGTCGGGTCTCTGCTGCTGCCATGCGCAACTTTTTATTGATGTCCTTTTTATTCATCAAAACTGTAAGTGTTTTTAACCGTTATTAAATTTCAACATTGTTACGGTATTACACTATGTGCCTTTGTTTTCCTTTATGCACTTTGGATATGATCTGATCCTTTGAGAGTCACCTCCAATTCGCTGTTACTTCCCCCTGTCCTGGTTTAAGTGATGTCTTCAGGGTATCCTTCCAATCGTACATCCAGATCCGGTTGATGTGGTTTTCACCAACTTACATTCAGCTTTTATTGACTCTTTAAGCGTACGCTTACTTGGGTTCAATACCTCCGGTAAGCCTCCCCTTCTGGTGGTGTTTTTTTTCACAATTGATTTACTCTGATTCACCGTGGTGTTTGGAATTATTCATTGTATATGATTACTCATCCATCAACAGTTTATTCTCAACGATCTACTGTTATTGATTTATCATATATGGACTTTTCATCTGATTACACTGTCACTTGGTGTTGATACAGACTTTTAGTGTTACATCATCATTTTCATTTCAGCGCCACAAAATTGTTTTTGTATATTTTCACTGCTTTCTTGTTTCACTGGATTGTTTGTGGCTGCTTACTATTTGGATAGCGCAGATTTATTTTTGTTTTTGATCCCAACCCTGTCATCAAGTTCCGCCAACGATCCATGTTTTTGGAATTTCTCTTAGATTAAATAAGAGTCAATGTCATGGTATTTTGGTCAGCTATTTTAAGCACCTGCTCAAAATAAAGGAAAACCTGCAAACATGGCCTGTTGGAGGTACTTGAGGACGGTAGAGAACCACTTGTCTAGACAACTACCTAGTCACCAAAACAGTCTGTGATATACTCTCAGTCAATTGTTACACATTCTAGCATACAGTATCACCTATAATTAATTGAAGATTCCCCATTGAAAGCTTACAGTCAAATTAAACAACTCCTAATTATCTTTAGAACATGGACATAAAAGAAGACATTACCAACCACACTGATCAAACTAACTAAAATATATTTCTAATTATAAACCAATCAATAAACGCTTATTGCGATTTTTTTTCTACCAAAAATATGTAGAAGAATACATATCGGCCTAAACTGAGGAAAACAATATTTTGTTTTCTAATATTTTTAGGGGATATTTATTATAGCAAAAAGTAAAAAATATTGCTTTTTTTTTATATAAATTGTCGCTCTATTTTTGTTTATAGTGCAAAAAATTAAAATCGCAGAGGTGATCAAATACCACCAAAAGAAAGCTCTATTTGTGGGAAAAAAAGGACACGTCACGCAATTGTCAGTTAAAGAGACGCAGTGCCGAATCACAAAAAGGGGCCAGGTTCAGCATAATGGTCTGGGTCTTAAGCGGTTAAAATGATTTTTAAATCCAAAAACAAAAATTTTTAATATTTCATTATACCAATCCTTACAACCTTTCTAATGTCATGATTGCATTAGTAGTGTTTTAAAAAAAGTTGAATTTCATTGTGCATTGAGGCACCCTACACCCCAAAAGTGAATATTTTACAATTGACTAAAACCCCTCCCCCCCACAAGACTACAATCGATTTGGAGGGGTTTTCACTTGATGTTAAAATGTGCATGTTTCAGGTCACACTCTCGATCTTATCTTCAAACAAGATTTGGATCTTGACACACTGGAAAATGAGCCCCTACCCTGGACAGATCACCATGCAATAAATTCCAAATTGCTACAAACACGCTTTTAAAGACACACATTGGACAAGATCACAGAAGAAGCTCCACTCCGGAAATCTTCAAAACTACACTAGGAAACAAAAAAAAAACAATTGAACAACATTATACAGCAACGGAAACACTCAACTCTATCAACAAGGCTCTACTACAGACAGCAGACATAGTAGCCCCAAAATGCAGAACGCTCATCCGGAAAAACAACTCCAGTTGGTTTAACGATGAGCTCACGCTGTTGAAGCAAGAACGCAGAAGAGCGGAAGCAGCCTGGAGAAGAAGCCCTACAGAGGAAAACCACACAACCTACAAACTAATCACCAAGAAATATCATAAAGAAATTTCTTGGTGATCATTTTTCTAATATCCTCGCAAAAGCCTTGAACCGCCCCCTGCCTAGAGACTCCGAATTTTGAATCACAAGAGTTTTGCAACGAATTATCAGATTATTGCATTAACAAAATTGAAAAAAATCGGTGAAATTATTCAGCAAAAGAGAACCTCCACCAACTCCCCTGTAAATCAAAAAGGTAATATTCAAACAAATATGTCGCAATCAACCAAATTCACATTAAAACCCATCTCCATCGACACCACCAAATATATCATCGGTACTCTGCGAGACAGCACAGCGCTTAATGATACCATTCCTACTAAACTGCTGAAATAATGTGCCGATATTGTGGCACTGGCGATCACGTACCTCATAAACCAATCATTCAAGGAAGGCATGGTGCCGACCCTGCTGAAACAAGGCACAATCAAACCAATTCTAAAAAAAACTACCCTTGACCCCAAAGACCCAAACCATCGTCGACCCATAACAGGCCTAAACATTTTCTCCAAGGTAATGGAGAAAGTAGTTGTACAACAGCTACAACATCATTCAGACACCCACAAACTACTGGATCCACTTCAATTGGGTTTCCGCCCAGCTCAACAGGACAGAAACAGCACTTCTCAAAATATGGGATGACGCTCTCGAAGCAGCAGACAAAGGAGAATCTTGTCTTCTGGTACTGTTGGATCTAAGCGCAGCTTTTGATACAGTAGACCACAAACTACTGCTGACACGCCTAGCTGAAGTAGCTAGAGTGGCAGACTCGGATTTACCCTGGTTCTCCTCCTTTTTGGAAAACCGATCTCAAATAGTGAAACTTTGTCCTTTTACTTCTGAAAAACACATGTCATGCGGAGTCCCTCAGGGATCCCCCCTGTCGCCGTACTATTCAATATCTATCTCCGCCCTCTCCTCGAAATCATAAGTAACCAGAAGTTACTCTACCATTCCTACGCGGATGATACCCAACTCTACCTTCGTATCAGCAACAAAAAGGATCATTATCTCGGACTAGAGAAATGCCTTTCTTTGATAGAAATTTGGATGACGGAGAATTAGCTTATCCACTTGACCACTGGGCATGTAAACCCACTTAATAACCAGACCAATTTTCAGCTTTCGGTGCTCTCACAATTTGAATGACAATTACTTAGTCATACAACATTGTACCCAAATGAAATTTTCGTCCTTTTTTTCACACAAATAGAGCTTTATTTTGGTGGTATTTAATCACTGTTGGGTTTTTTATTTTTTGCGCTATAAGAGAAAAAAGATTGAAAATTCTGTAAAAAAAAAAGAATTTTCTTTGTTTCTGTTATAAAATTTAGCAAATTTAGTATTTTTTCTTCATTCTTTTGCATAAATGTAAAAGATGAAGTTACGCAGAGTAAATAGATACCCAACATGTCACCCTTCAAAATTGCACACGCTCGTGGAATGTCGCCAATTGTGGGGTATTGCAGAGTATTGTGGGGTATTGCAGAGTATTGTGGGATATTGCAGAGTATTGTGGGGTATTGCAGAGTATTGCACAGTATGGGGCAGGGATGGCTGAGCAGGGATGGATGGCTGGCTGGATCTGTAACTGCATTTGTCACAGATCCAGCCGACAGGACTTGTGCTGCATTTGCTCCCCCCCCCTCTCCTCTCACACTGTACCGTTCGGTACAGAGAGGGGAGGGAGGAACTGGCGTCATCACATGACGCCGGTTTGTTTACAAGTGATCGCTCTGTCATTGGACGGAGCAATCACATGGTAAACCGCCGCTATCAGTGGCGATTTACCGTGATCCGTGATGCGCTGGGTCCGGAGGACCCGCGGTCACGGACATTCCTGTGTGCGCGCCCCGGGAGCGCGATTCTGGGAGGACATCCATGGACGTCCTCCCAGAGTTAAGCAACCGCCTTGTAGACGTATATCGTCTATAGGGCGGTTACTAACTGGTTAAACTCAATGGCTCAAAAACAGAACTTCTTCTGTTCCACGCCAACTATAAGAGACTTCCCACAACAACATGGACACCCCTGCCCATTCTGGGACAAACCATCGTCCCAAGCTACAAAGTCAAAAGTCTTGGAGTCACTTTTGACTCTAACATGACAATGGATGCACAAATAAGTTCAGTAGTTAGCGGATCCCCCCACATGCTGCGCATGCTACGTAGACTCATTCCCTTTATCCCGAAAGAGGACACAGCAGTCGTGGTGGGAACATTAATCAACTCCAGACTCGACTATGCAAACGCCCTTTACATTGGTCTCCCAAAGTACCAAATCGCTCGTCTACAAGTCGTTCAAAATACAGCGGCACGACTTGTGACTGGAAAAAAACCCTGGGAATCAATTAAAACACAGAATTAGGTTTAAAACACTTTGTCTGACACATAAGTGTGTTCAAGGAAGTGCCCCCCAATATCTATGTGAAAAATTTAAATCTCACAACCCCATTCGCGTTCTCCGCTTCACCAACCAAAAACTACTCCAGATACCCAAGTCCAAAGGAGAACGAAGATTTGCAGTCCAAGGACCTAGACTGTGGAACGCGCTACCAACCAGCATTCGAACGGAAGTGAATCACCAGGCCTTCAGAAAAAAAACTCAAAACACATCTATTCTGAAGGCTAAATACAGTAGGGAATGGATACCAAGCACCCTGAGGCGATTCAGTTTGCATGTATTGCGCTATATACGTTTTTCACTCACTTACTCATAAACAGTTGTGTCCTTTCCAATACTGAGATAATCATGTAAATCTGGCATTCACTGAGGGCCACAGTTGGGCACTACTAGGCCCAACAATGGAGGGTGGCTTCTATAAACATGGTCATTGTGATGGAAACCTTATCAAAAGTCACACCCCAGCCAGGCTTGTGAATGGATATGTTAAAGAGGAGTTATAATACCTGGAATATTCCGTACACAGGACTGAGTCACAAAATTTATAATAACAATGGTATCTACCCTGAATACTCTGAGTCTACACCCAAAAGACAATAGACAGAGGAGACACAGGGAACAATAGTGATGGGATACGGTGTATATAGTAAACACAACAAACAATAGTACAGGTGACCCTCCAGGAAGACAATATGAATACTAAACACTGGCAGTATTACGCTAATGTCTATCACACCCAATTCAACAGACAATGTTAGGGGGGTAGTATTACTCAAAAGTCAATCTTGGCTAATAAAAAATCAAGTATGCTAGATGTAACTAATAATATTTAAAAAATCCAATAAAGCTTTATCTGATTCACTGACCACATACACAGCTCCATACCCTAGAACATTTATAACAATGTAAAGAAAGACCAAAACTCTAATCTACTTGTGACAATTGGAAGTCACTTCTATAGTGAGTCTACACCCAAAAGACAATAGACAGCAGAGACACAGGGAACAATAGTGATGGGATGCGGTGTGTACGGTAATCACAAGAAACAAAAGGATATCTAAATATTAAAATGTGGTGATTGTTTACCCTCCCTCTTTGAGTTCTTCTAACACCCACTATCTAAACACAAAGGCCCGGATTCAGAAAGGAGTTACGTCGGCATATTGCCAGATACGCCGTCGTAAATCCGAATGAGGGCCGTCGCATCTTGGCACCTGATTCATAGAATCAGATACTCCTCAATGTTGCCTAGATACGAGTGGCGTAAGTCTCCTACGCCGTAGTTTCTTAGGGTGCATATTTACGCTGACCGCTAGGGGCGCTTCCGTAGATTTCCACGTAAGAATATGCAAATGAGATAGATACGCCAATTCAGAAACGTACGTCCGCCAGGCGCATTTATTTACGTCATTTACGTAAGGCTTTTTCCGGCGTAAAGTTACCCCTGCTATGAGGCGTAGCCAATGTTAAGTATGGACATCGGGCCAGCGTCGTATTTTGCGTTGTTTACGTCATTTGCGTAAGTCGTCCGTGAATGGGGCTGGACGTAGGTTACGTTCACGTCGACTAAGCATTGAGCGGGCGTAATTTACTTTGAAAATTCGACGTGATACTGAGCATGCGCGCGCATGCGCCGTTCAATAAGAGCGTCATTTACGTGGGGTCACGAAACATTTAAATACAACACGCCCCCTACCAGCCTAGTTTGAATTAGGCGGGCTTACGCCGTGTCGGATACACTACGCCGCCGTAACTTAGAGCGCAAGTTGTTTCTGAATACGGGACCTGCCGCTCTAATCCAATCTGAGATACGCTACGCCCGCCTAAAGATAGGCAGATCTTTCTGAATCCGGGCCAAAGAGCCTAATTTCTCCACGTTGCGCTGAAAACTCAGCCCAAAATTGATATACTTTACCAGATGATATCGCTAGAGATATCAGATCTCTAATGCCGCGTACACACGACCGTTTTTAATGGTCTAGAAAAAACAATTTTCAATTTTTTGTCAAGCCTGCCTTGCCTACACACGATCATGAAAAAAAATGCTCGACCAAAGCGCGGTGACGCACAACACGTACGACGGCACTTTAAAGGGGAAGTACCATACGGATGGCGCCACCCTTGGGGCTGCTTTTGCTGATTTTGTGTTAGTAAAAGTTTGAAAAGCGCGAATCGCCTCTCACCAGTCTTTGTGCTTTTTTTGTCTGTTACAGCATGACGAATGTGCTATCTCCATTATGAACGCGAGTTTTACCAGAACGAGCGCTCCCGTCTCATAACTTGCTTCTGAGCATGCACTGTTTTTTCACGTCGGTAAAGCCTACACACGACCATTTCTTAAGACGTGAAAAACGACGTCTTGAAAAATTCTCTGGAGCCCATACAAGGTCGTTTTTAATGACATTAAAAAAAAAATGTTCACGTCATGAAAAACGGTCGTGTGTACGTGGCATAAGAGAGAATTCCTAGTCCAAATCTGGCCATAGATGGGTAGAATTTTGAACAAAAATAATTAGGAAACCATGTTCTAAGAAGGTTCATTTTGTTATTCTAATCATTAGCGGGGTCAAATCAAATTTTCTGGTCTCTGTTGTTGAAAATGATGCTCGAACGATCAAAAGAACTTTTTTCTTGAACAAATTAATTTCCAACACCATATGGGGTCTTCGTTCGGTAAAGTCTATTCATTCCAAAATCAATTGTTAAATGCAAACTAAATCTTTTGAACAACTTTCCAATGTTCTTAGAATGTTCTGAAAATATTTGTTTGTTATGATTTGTTATTATGACTTTTCTAAAAAATATTCATTTGAAATTCTATCCAGGTTTAGCGACCTTCCAACAAATTCTTTTTGGAGGGAAAATGACATATGTGTAGGTGTGACAAAGGTTAAGTTATGCTTCCTAAAAGGCTGTCCACCCCCATTGTATATCTAACCAATCCTTTGATTTGGATATCTGGAAAACAAAGATATTTTGATCCCATTGTCTAGACCAGTGGTTCCCAACCCTGTCATCAAGTACCCCCAACGGGCCATGTTTTGGGAATTTCTCTTGGATAAAATAGCTGTCCAAAATACCATGACATTGACTCTGATTTAAAGCACCTGTTCAAAATAAAGGAAAACCTGCAAACATGGCCTGTTGGGGGTACTTGAGGACGGTTGAGAACCACTCTGTCTAGACAACTACCTAGGCATCAAAACAGTAAACTCCCTGTCGATTGTTACACATTCTAGCATACAGTATCACCTATAATTAATACAAGATTCCCCATTAAAAGCTTACAGTCAAATAAACAACTCCTAATTATCTAAGGTTGAGCATTATAATATATACATCTAAATAGTTTACAATTACACATTTCAACATGGAGGAACCATAGAAATAACTTTGAGGTCTCAGATTATATCTCAGTTATATCTACAGCTCTGTGTATATTAGTGTGATGGTCAGTGGGAAGAATGTTCCTTACATTGGCGATCATTAGGGAGAATTCTCCCTTACAGAGAGCTTAAAAATAACATTGGTGTAAGTTGCAACTTATTAAGGAACCCTTTGCCACCTCGGGAGGAACTTTAGTGCTCCACGGAGATCTGGTTGAGAGGTTGATCTTGACAAATTATCTTCTCTTGGGAACTAAAATTTCCCGGCAGTAAAGGAAGGGCTAGTTTTGGCCAATTGTGAAATTTGTCATTGGATTCCCACTTATAATCCTAAGATTACAGTTTCCTGTATACCATGACAAAATCTAGCGTCATGTTTAGAATAATTATATATATTTTTAATCCACTTTATTTTTATTTTTTTTCTAATAACCAAACATTTCTTATACTCAAAATAAAAAAACTCTGAGATATTTTCATCAAATTTAAATTCATCCCATATTATGGTTAATATGGTGGAAATTTTAATTTCAGTAAAGTTTTAAAGTATCTGGGTTTCACCTTACTTAATCCTACCACCTATTCTCTAGAAAATCTGTTTATATGCAAATCGGCAAGAACAATGCGGGGTTGTTTACATAACATTTCCTTTAAAAGTCAGCCAATGGAAAGCATCCATTCTCTGCCTTTCCCGCCCATCTCCCTTATAAAAAGGGGCCTTTCCCTCCTCTGATCAGTGACTACTTCCAGAGATTCCAGAATACTCATCTACTACAGCATAGCTGGAGATTTGGTGACGTTGTCTGGTGTTGATCTGCAGTGGAACCGAATACTCAGAGTAACCGATTTTGATTTGTTTCACAGCTGAATCCTCCCCCACATTAAGGTAAGGTCACTTTCATCTAACCAATCAATGAATGTTTCTCTTTAACCAATCAGTATCTCTTATTGGTCATCCTTATGATATTGTTACTCTTTTCAAGGCAGTATCTGCCAGAAATATTGGGCTGGCTGCAGATACAACATTCCATCAGTGCTGACTAATTTGTATTCCTTCCCGAAGGAAATGTAATAAACATTGGTCTTTTGGCCACCAGTTACTGAGAAGGCCACTGCACACAACTGAACTACTAACTATTGGATACATATCCTACCACATATTTATTTATTGCTATATGTCTTGGATATTATATTTATTTTCAACTTGATCAAGTTACACCATTGCCTAATAATTTTCATGTTTATAAATAGATTGCTGGCTTTTCATATTCAGTTTCTTTAAATGTACTCCATACATTTCTGTTGTTGTGTTCAAGTTCTATATTTAATGTCCAAACTTTATTCTTGAGTCATATACATATAGATGTGGAGGTCTATTGAGCATTTCATATCTATAGGTATATAACTAACTCTAACAGTACTAATTTTTGACAAATTTCTTTTACTTTTTCTTTAAAAATTGTATTTTCTGCCTAATAATTTAACAATTTATTGTAACCAATAATGTGACAAAAGCCTTTTTTTTCTCTCTAGGACACTATGGCCTCCATTGCCCATAATGTGGAACATGTTCTGGATAGAATGGTATCCTTTCATTCACAGAGACTACGGCAGGTCGATGTACAGAAGTACTTCCTCTTGGGGAAGGAGCTTGGAAAAGGTGGATACGGAAGAGTAATCCTGGCAAACGACAAGAAAACAGGTCAGTAAATTAATCTAATGACTGTTTTGATACCCTCTACAAATATTTGTGTATATCTATGTAAATTTAATCTGGAATAGAATTTCTTCAAGACGTCACTAATTGTAGACTCACTCTAAAATATAAGGAGCAGTAAAGTAGAATCGCTGATAAACACAGGTAACGAAGAATAACAGGTAGAGTATATGCAGTGAGAGAACATGGCCCAATTATAGAATTTATTACATCTCTATAAATAAAAAATGTATAAAACATTAAAACACGTTGGTAAGATTATTCAGGTAACTAAGCATTGGGCTGACTCAGAGGAGTTATGCAAGTATCAAAATGCCTTGAATGGGTACATATCTGTCTGGAGGAGGGGGCATTCCTAGACAGGCTGTATTTGCATGTAGCCAGTCCTAGATAATGACCACATGTTCTTTTTTTTTTGTTTTCCACAGGTCAAAGAATGGCTTTGAAGTTCATAGATAAAAGCAGAACCAGTCAGGAGTCTTACCTTCGCGAGTTCAGCATTGCGTCCTTTCTTTCGTCTCATCCCAACATCATCGGATGCTTTGAGGTTTTCTTCAAAACCACTTTCAACTTGGTGTTTGCCCAGGAACTGGCTCCTGTTGGTGATCTGTTCTCTCTGATTATACCACATGTAAGTACAGTTCATTAATGTATATGTACGGCAGAATTAGTATTTCTCTTAGAGTTGGATAGAAGTACAGAAGTACAGATAGAAGTTCACCTTTTCAGGAAACATAATGCAATTTTTTTTGCAGGTAAAAAAAAATCTGGACAGCTAGCGGGTGTAAAATATTCCCCACTAGCTGACACTGTCGGGATCAGGGAGGTGCGGGGCTGGTGCATTCATAACATGATTCTCCCTGAATATGGGTGTAACATGTAATGAAAGGTGAACGTATCCTTTTCAAAGTTAAAACTCCTGTCAGTCATTTTGGAGGAGATTTCCCTTCACCTCCCCTCCCAGAGATGCAACAGGAAGTGAGAGGAAGCTTTTTTTAGTGGACATTAGTACAGGTGTCCATGTTGGAAGATTTATACTTAACTTTTGTTCTGACAACTTTAATATTTCGAATCTTCTATCACTTATATAAGGCAAATGTATACGCATATGACAAATAATTAATCTCTAGACTTAACCTACAAAAAGTTATGACTATACATACATTTTACCTGTTTCTGAATATGTATTCTGAATGTTTCCTTATATTCTCCCTACTGTATATAACATCAATTGTGTTTTGATCTTATTTTTTTACTGTTTAGGTGGGAATTCCAGAAGATGCTGTAAAGAGATGTGCTGTTCAGATCTCCAGTGCCCTCGAATTCATAGCGGAGAAAGGACTTGTGCACATGGATCTGAAGCCAGAAAATATTTTGGTGTTTGATAAGGAGTGTCATTGCATCAAGATCACAGACTTTGGCTTTGCTAAGGTCAGAGGGACAGTGATAAGATCCATGTGTGGCAGCAAAAACTACATGGCCCCAGAGATGTGTGCCATGACCATTTCAGGTGGATTGGTTGTAGATGGCAGCCTTGATGTTTGGGCGTTTGGGGTCATCATCTACTGCTTACTTACAGGAAAGTCTCCATGGCGGTTGGCCAGCCTTGATGATAATGGATATAAACGTTTTGTTGAATGGCAAAACACTTTAAAGATAGATAACCCTCCTGAAGCATGGAGAAAGGTTCCTACTAAGATACGAAGGATGTTTAATGGTCTTTTGGCAATTGATTACTCCAAAAGAAGTCCAAGTACCAAAGTCCTTAAATACATAAGGGGAAGCTGGAAAGAAGAACCTGCGGATTCAACTAAACGAGAAGAGGATGAAGATCCTATTGAAATGAATTCTTCTGAACAATCTGAGGACTCATTGGCTTCTCACCTGAGCACTTCACAGAGCTTAAGTGTTTCCATCACATCTACTCTTAACTCTATGTCTTCTTCCCGTTTGACAACAAACCCTTCTGGATCTCAATCTGAGATGTCTCCAGAGGCAGAAGTAGACATTGGGTAAAGAAAATTGGTGAGAGGTGGCACGTCTGAAACAACATCACATTTACTCAGGTATGTGACTTTCTTGAGGAAATACATAGCTCATTATATTTTATGTGCATTTTGGTGTAGTCAACTTCACAGTTCAGACCATTATGGCCGTGTCACACTTGCAGTTCTGCACTAAGTGTGTAGTCATTACTCTTTGCCTTGCCATATCCATCACTGATTTTACTTTCTTACTAATGGCATAGCATCTTCATCCAAAGCATATAGACAGATTACCCTATTTTTTGGAATGAAAACCCTTTGGTCTCGTTAGTTGTCCCTCTTCTGATGTTCAGATCTCTATAAAATTTTATTATTTCACTACCAAGAATGTTGTAACACACTCAATTTTTCATCCAGCCTCTAAACTATTGCAAGCATGGCATGACCACATTATATGTCTACATACTTTGTGTCCTTCCTTTGAGGCGATTAAGTTTGCATGTGCTGCGCTATATAAGTTTTCATTCATTCATTCATTTCAGAAAGTTGGACGGTATACCAATGGTATAACTTTTGTTAGCCATTCCCAGACTGGTGGGGCTCAGCCTTGTAGTTGGGAGTATTGAAGTGAAACTAGGTTCAAGGAGGTTTATATGAAAGGTCTTCTAGCTTACAATGGTAATAGCAGGACTTGTTGGATATGTTTTTAACATTCAAATATTTAAAATGATTTACTGATTAATTTTAATATGACATTGCCAAGAACAATAATTACCTGTTTTTACAGTAACTCGTAGGAACTTGAGTCCGTTGTTTATCAATCTAGAGTAAAGAGTAAAACCAGTAAAGGGTGGTTTCTTTTTGGATGATTTAGGTCTCTATTGCTTTGTTTATTGTCTTATTAACTAAGATTAGCTATTCTAGGGCTGTTTTCTAATTTACACAAATCACCTATGTAGTCAGTGTTTGTAACTTGGTATATGTGTACACGAAACGTTAAACATTTATTTTCTGCAGGATAGTCATTATATAAGGAAGAAATCTTTCAGAACTGACCATGTGCAGTTTTTTATTATTAATTTTATATTCATGTTTGCTGTTCACAGATAATTTTCTTTATTTTGCATCAACAATATTTCTTTATATTTTGTAGATGACAAGTCTGGATTATCCCAGGGGGTTGAACAAGAGCCCGACCTGGTACATGGAGGATGTAACTTGTACATATATAAGTAGTTGCTCCTCCTGTGCACTGGGTGGTGCTTTTGAATTTTCTCCGTACAGAAAAAAAAACAGCTGATCCGGACAGAAATCCAGTGAGCGCCTAAATTCCTGTTGGAACTGACCACACTTGAGGAGTTATGCAAATATTCAAATGTCTTGACGGATGAACATCTGCCTGGAGGAGTGAGTGTAATTAAATCAATTTTTTTCCAAAAGGTAATTGTGGAAAGTATAAAAATCTTAATAAAAATTGTCAATTATAAAAAAAATAAGCTGGCTTTTTACCATTTGTAAACACACATTGTTCTCCACATTAAATTCTAAAGATGGATACACCTTAGTGTAAGAGGACTGATGAAATGCATCCGGCGCGCACACATGCGTGAATACGCGCGGGCAATGGCAGATTCTCACACGCGTCAATGCCCATGTGTGTGTGCATCGCACGGCGTGCACACGCAGGAGCGTGCCCCTAGCCACAATTGGAACCAGATGGCCTATTTAAAGGATGTCCTGACTTCTGACAGGTCTTCAGCTGTGTCCTGATAATCTGAACTCTGTTAAACCCGGCTTGATTCCTGTTGCTGAACATTGGCTTCCCTTGACCCTGCTTTTGGACTCTGATTACTCTGATTACTGGTTCCTGATCCTGGCTTCCCACCTGACTTTGCTTCTGCTTATGCCTTGTTACCTCCTTGCCCGCCTTTTACTGAACCCGGCTATCCCTGTGACCTTGCTCCTGTCTCCTGCTTGGCTCAACGCTGTCCCTGAGTGCCAGTGCTGGCTATCCATCCTATCAGCTTTCCTGGGTCCAGCTCCTTACTGGATGCTTTGCCTGCACCTCCAAGCCTGCAACTCCACTTACAAGTTCTGCACGCAACACCTACAGGCACTCGTGTTCCTCCTCACCCTAGCCACCATCTGTTCCACCTTCAGTGGGGCTTGGGTTGGAGATACAAGGAAGGCCGACCTCGTCATTCCAGTCTCCTACCAGGTATGTGACAGTACCAGTCAGCCACAGATGGAGTCTGGAAGGGAGGCCCCTCCACCAGAGGACATTTACAGAACTATTTCTGCGCTATCAAATATTGTGCAGAAGTTACAAGAGAATCTTTGTTGCAAGGAAGAGCGACTTCCATATAAGGGGAATGTTGCATCAGCCTGTGCTCCTCTCACAGTCATAGATTCTTCTACTCAAACAGAGTCCAGCCTGTTCCATGAGGCCACTCCCCCTCCGGAACCCAAGGTGCCTATCCCCAAGCGATTTTCCAGAGATCGCAAGAAGTTTTGTACTTTCCGGAATTCCTGTGAACTATACTTTTCCCTGTTACCCCGAGCCTTTGCATCAAAGGACATCAAGGTGGGGTTTATTATTACTACTACTACTACTGAACAAACCACTTTCCTGGGCTCATCATCTTCGGGAACTACATGACCATGTTCTGACAGCCACGGATTCATTCTTCTTAGCTATGGCTTAGTTATATGCCAATCTCTTCTGCCAGCAAACTGCTGAATCCATGCTTGGCAAATTACAGCAAGGTCCAAAAGTCTGTTGAGGATTACGTAACTGACTTTCGTGTTTGGAGCGCAGATACCAAATGGAATCACTCTGCACTTTGCCACCAGTTTCGACTAGGACTTTCTGACACCTTAAAGGACGAACTTGCCAGAGTAGGAATACCAGCATCCCTGGAAGATCTGATTAACTATTCAGATCGATCGGCGATTACGAGAAAGACAATCCGAAAAATCTAAAAGAATCCTTTCTGGGGCTTCAAGGCCAGATGCCTCTGCTCCCCCATCTGTTGCTCTCTCCAGAAGGAAGGAACAGCATAAGGCACCTCATAGTAGTTTTCGAAGATCACCTTTTTCTTCTGCTGAATGTCTTCGTCGATTACAGGGCAATCTGTGTCTCTACTGCGGGGAAGTAGATGATGCATCTCCTTGCAAGCCCTTTGGGGGCAGCCATAACCCCTCCCGGACTGTCCAGTGGCTCCTATTATCCCCGATTCCTTGTTTCAGCATTAAATATATCACCATGGTATACTCTATCTGATGTATGTTGACATGTTCTCTTTTTCTAATTTTAAACTTTCTAATTAACGTTTTAGAACCCTTGTCCCCCTGAAGAGACAGAACCAACCATTGAAACGCGTCGGGGGGCTTAATTGGGGATTTATAATAACCCATAGTACTATGAGATGTATATGTATTCATGTCTACTGCAACTAGGACTGTTATATTAACTTTTTTACCCTTTTTGTATATTTGTATAATTTTCACTATCATTCACTGTGACATCCGTTATCATCCGCAAATAAATATAATTTTTTACTGAAACTATTCAATTTACTTTTTGACCCCACTGCCTAAAAGCCCTACTGGGGAACCTCTTCCTCTCATGCAACTTCGGGGCGAGCAGCTCTTTCATCTCTACCCCATGTGTCCTTTCCCTATCGCACTTTATACAGACTTGCTCGGCAAAGACCTGCAGGACTTTTTCCCGTCAGCCTCATATGATGCATCTCCCTGGGAAGGATCAGTCACATGTCTCTCTTTCCATCATGCTCCAGTTTTCCGAAAAGACAGTTTCGGTACTTGCAATCATAGACTCTGGGGCCTGTAGCTGTTTTGTGGACTGTGCATTTGCTTATCTTCATCAGCTGCCCATGTGTACCAAGAGGCAAGAGTTTCATGTCCATCTGGCTGACGGCTCTGGCATTAAATCAGGCCCAGTTACTCAAGAGACCTTACCTATTCTCTGCCAGACTTCTTTAGGCCATAGCAAACTCCTCCGTTTGGATGTCATAGCTTCCCCCATGTTCCCTGTCATCCTTGGCATCCCGTGGTTGAAGGCACATAACCCTCACATTAATTGGCTTACCGGAGATATCTTTCTCATCAGACTACTGCCAGACTACTGCCTTCCTGACATCTGCCATCCTGACCATGAAACCTCTAAATTTATCCCTGCTGCCTATCACAAATATCTAGACGTGTTTAACGAGAAGGGTGCAGACACTCTTCCACCTCAAAGGACATATGATTGTCCCATTAAACTTTTACCGGGAGCTAAGATCCCGTTCGGTCGGATTTATCCTCTCTGAGCCTGAACTGGAAGCCCTGCATACTTATATTGACGAGAGTCTTGAGAAATAGTTCATCCAGCATTCCACTTTACCAGCAGGTGCTGGTATTTTCTTTGTTGAAAAGAATGACCATACCTTGAGGCCCTGTGTGGACTATCGCAACCCTAATAGGGTCACTGCCAAGAATCGGTATCCCATCCCTCTGATCCCTGAACTTTTCCAGAGGCTGTGAGGGGCACGAGTGTTCTCCAAATTGGACTTGAGAGGTGCCTATAATTTTGTCAGAATTAGGTAGGGAGACGAATGGAAGACGGCCTTCTGGACACGCTTTGACCATTTTGAGTATCTAGTCATGCCATTCGGACTCTGCAATGCTCCAGCCACATTCCAGCATCTGGTGAATGATGTTTTTCGGGACTTTCTTGATTTATTCGTCATTGTGTATTTGGATGACTTCCTTATATTCTCTGAATCTTTAGAATCCCATCGGACTCATGTATAGAAAGTATTGAGTCGGCTGCGGGAACAGTGCCTTTACGCAAAAGCTGAAAAATGCGACTTTGAAAGACAAATTGTACATTTCCTAGGACGTGTCATCTCTGCTCAGGGTATCTCCATGGACCCTCAGAAAGTCACTTCTGTCTTGGAATGACCTGCCCCTGCAGACAGAAAATCTGTACAGAGGTTTGTGGGGTTTGCCAACTTTTATAGAAAATGTATCAAGGACTTTTCTGGCATCGTTGCTCAGTTAACCAAACAGCAGGTTCCCTTCCGATGGACCCCAGAAGCCCAGACAGCGTTTAAACAGTTAAAAGCTTTATTGACTTAAGCTCCCATCTTGAAGCATCCTGATCCATCCTTAGCCTATGTTTTGGAGGTAGATGCAGTAGGGGCTATATTATTCCAACGCCAAGGTCCCAAGTCATTGCTCCACCCTGTGGCCTTCTTCTCTAAAAAATTAAATCCTTCTGAAAGGAACTATGATGTTGGTGACCGAGAGCTACTGGCTATCAAGGCCCCGCTTGAAGAATGGCGTTACGTCTTAGAGGGTGCATCTCACCCAATCCTCATATTCACGGACCACAAGAATCTCGAATACTTGAAGACGGCTAAACGACTACGACCTCAGCAGGCAAGGTGGGCACTTTTCTTTTCTCGTTTCATGTTTCATATAACTTACCGACCTGGCTCAAAGAACAGGAAACCAGATGCCTTGTTCCCGCATTTTCAGTGATCCAGTTGTATCCTCGGAAACCTGATACTATTCTACCAGCCAAGAATTTTTTTCTTCTTCAGGCGGATCTGATGTCACAAATAAGAACAGATGTGGTAAACCAACCGCCTTCCAAAGACCTGGCTCTTCAACTGAGGGATGGCCTGTACTTTCATAAGAAGCAAATCTTTATCCCGGAGCAATTCAGAGTTGCTGTCCTGGGGCGATGTCATGATCACCCCCTAGCGTGTCACTTTGGGATTCGCAAGGCGGCTAATTTGATCTCCCGTACATTCTGGTGGCCAAACTTGATGAAGGACTGCAATAAATATGTAAGATCTTGTGTTTCATACCTTCGGAATAAGACAGACAGAGACAGAACTTGGGGTCTTCTTGAGCCCCTCCCTGTGCCTGAGAAACCATGGAGCATGATCTCTGGACTTCACCATCATTTTTGTCGTGGTTGATCGCCTGACCAAGATGGCTCATTTTGTAGCCCTCCAAGGCACTCCTTCTGCCACAGAGACTGCCTCAACTTTTATCAAGGAGATTGTAAGGTTACATGGCATTCCTGACAGCATGGTCTCTGACCGAGGGGTGCTATTCACTTCTAGATTTTGGAGGGCCTTATGTGAAGCTTTGAACATTGAACTCTGCCTCTCCACAGCATATCATCCACAAACAAATGGACAGACTGAAAGGGTCAACCAAACTCTTGAACAGTACTTACTGTGCTTCTCCACTTTTGCACAGGAAGATTGGCTATCACTTCTCCCACTTGCAGAATTTTCATACAATAATTCCATCCATTCAGCAACCAAACAATCACCTGTTTTCACCAATTATGGGTAATTATGGATACCACCCTTCTTTCTCTATCCTGAGCTGCCCATTAAATCTTCTGTACCTGCTTTACAAAACAGATTAAACTTCCTTAATACCAATAACCAATTACTACAGGATACAATCTCAAAGACCCAGACAAATTATAAAAAAAAAATAGAGAAAAAGAAAAGAGGCAATTTGAATTTTGAACCTGGAGACAAGGTCTGGCTTTCCACAGCGAACTTGAAACTAAGCTGCCCCTCAAGGAAACTTGATCCAAAATTTTTGGGGCCTTTTCCAGTCAAAAAAAAAGATTAATGCAGTAGCATTCGAATTAGTGTTACCCAGGAACTTGAAAATCCACCCTGTATTTCATGTTTCTCTGTTGAAACCTACAGTGCCAAATCAATTTCCAGCTTGGACTTCTGAAAACCCCTCCTCCACTGCTTATCGAATGGAATGAGGAATTAGAGGTAGAAGCCGTGTTGGACTGTAAAAAGAGGGGTAAACAAACACAATTTCTCATCAAATGGAAAAGCTACGGGCCAGAAGAAAATTCTTGGGAACCAGCTTCAGATGTGCATGCTCCAAGATTGGTGCAAGCCTTTTTCCAACGCCACCCAGAAAAAGTGCCTTGAAGGGAATCTGGTGGCTGCCCGAAAGGGGGGGGACAATGTTAAAGGACTGTTTAGAATGCATCCGGCGCGCGGGCAATGGCAGGTTCTCACACGCTCCAATGCGCATCGCAAGGCGTTCATGCGCAGGAGCATGCCCCTAACCACAATTGGCGCCAAGTGGCCTATTTAAAGGATGTCCCGACTTCTGACAAGTGCTGACTGGTCTTTGTCACAAACTACGGTGAACGTGAGTGAACCACAACTGCGGATAGCGAAAGATTTCAATGTATCTCCCTATGTTATGTGAGAATTCAGTACTGGTCCCCAGGCGTCACTCCAATCAGAGACCAGGAGTTTGGGGGGGTCACTACATCATCTCTCTCACATAAAGGAATGCAATGAACTACTAACGGCGGAGGTATTACAACATGCCTCCAACCTCTAGCATAGAAAGATTACAATAAAGATCAACAAGTACAACTGCATTAAGGATTCCAATGCAGTTCTCTTATGCAAGTGATTATCAGTATGGGACCCCAGGCATCACTCCAATCAGAGAACAGGAGTTTGGGGGTTCTCTACATCATATCACTTGACATAAAGGGATGCATTGGGCTACTAAGGGAGGAGGTATTACAACATAGCTTCCAACCTTAGCCAAGAAAAGGTATAATGAACATGTGCAAGGGTGGAAGCCCGTGTACAAGTAACAACGTATGTCAGGCACGTAGCATATGAGAACACTATATTGCAATAGCAATTTACTTAAGAGAGACAAATTTAGCGTAATTGAATTGAGAGTGTATGTTGCTTTAAGATATTGCTCAGCGGTCAGCTGAAGACAAACCAAATAATCAAATAATCAAATAATCCCAAGAAGCAGGATAGCATTAAATAAGCCAATTTTCAATACAGTACTTGTAAAGGCTATATGTGAAGCGGGTAATTCTAGACCAGAAATAGTACTTATCCATTTTCCAGGGATGAGAGTTTTCCAGTATATTACAGCAGCAATAGGATTCTTTTGTGAAGGGTCTCCTGGTGGTGGCTATCTTGCGGTGTCCGCAGTGACTCTCGTAGGGTTGGCAGTGCAGATCCAGGAGTGGGATAGGTTCCAGTTAGGGATGGAGAGTAGCTGTAGCTTGTTTCTAGCCAGGCCGGCTACGGCCGACAATAATAGGACAGCGTGTACTATATACGCTGTCCTGTTTATAAGAGGGAGGCAGGTGTAGTGCATAAGCACTGATTCCCGGGACACTTCCGTGTTCCACGGTGGAGCGCACGCGACGGTGGAGCGCACGCGACGCCGGGCGATGACGTCATCGCCCGGTCACCGTATGCGTTCCAGCGCGGAACGTAATATGCCGCTGCGAGCGCCTATTACAGTCTTCAGCTGTGTCCTGATAATCTGAACTCTGTTAAACCCGGCTTGATTCCTGTTGCTGAACCTTGGCTTCCCTTGACCCGGCTTTTGGACTCTGATTACTCTGATTACTGGTTCCTGATCCTGGCTTCCCATCTGACCTTGCTCATGCCTCTTCCTAATACTTTTATAATTGCAGCACTCACTTTACCTTCATCAATCCTGGCCATCAATTTCTATACAATGAACACAATTTTCCGTAACTACACAACATATCAAAACCTATCCCATAATAGTCTGAGACTGGAATATTCCATACACAGGACTGAGTCACAACATTAACAATAACATAACAATGGTATCTACCCTGAATAGTCTGAGCCTACACCTGAAAGACAATAGACAGAGGAGACACAGGGAACAAAAGTGATGGGATATGGTGTATATAGTAAACACACCAGACAATAGTACAGGTGACCCTCCAGGAAGACAATATGAATACTTAACAATGGCAGTATTACGCTAATGACTATCACACCCAATTCAACAAACAATGTTAGGGGGGGTAGTATTCCTCAAAAGTCAATCTCAGCTGATAACAAATAAAGTATGCTAGATGTAACTGATATATACAAGAAATCCAATAAAGCTTTATCTGATTCACTGACCACATACACAGCTCCATACCCTAGAACATTTATAACAATGTAAAGAAAGACCAAAACTCTAATCTACTTGTGACAATTGGAAGTCACTTCTACAGTGAGTCTAAACCCGAAAGACAATAGACAGCAGAGACAGGGGGAACAATAGTGATGGGATACAGTGTGTACGGTAATCACAAGAAACAATAGGATATCTAAATATTAAAAAGTGGTGATTGTTTACCCTCCCTCTTTGAGTTCTTCTAACACCCACTATCTAAACACAATGGCCCAGATTCTCAAAGGAGATACCAATCTCAATCTCCCGAAAGAAACTCGGGGCGGCTCGGCTCTATTCGACGCCGGTGCGCAGGCGCCGAATAGAGCCGAGCCGACCCAAGCTTCCTTCGGGAAGTCGTGACGCGCTGTGTGCGCCGTCATTTAGCATGTCAATCAATTGGCATGACAATAGGAACGCCCACTCCCGCGGGATTCCCTACCCGGAATCCGCGGTGAATTCCAACGCTATCTACGGCAAAGAAAAAAAAAAGGTCAGTGTCATTTTATATGCAGGACTGGTCTGGATGCAGTGTTGGAAATTTTTTATAGGGTGAACCTCCACTTTAAGGAACCCTTTGCCACCTCGGGAGGAACTTTAGGGTTCCACGGAGATCTGGTTGAGAGGTTGATCTTGACAAATTATCTTCTCTTGGGAACTAAAATTTCCCGGCAGTAAAGGAAGGGCTAGTTTTGGCCAATTGTGAAATTTGTCATTGGATTCCCACTTATAATACTAAGATTACGGTTTCCTGTATACCATGACAAAATCTAGCGTCATGTTTAGAATAATTATATATATTTTTAATCCACTTTATTTTTTTTCTAATAACCAACCATTTCTTATACTTAAAAAAAAAACACTGAGATATTTTCATCAAATTTAAATTCATCCCATATTATTGTTAATATGGTGGAAATTTTAATTTCAGTAAAGTTTTAAAGTATCTGGGTTTCACCTTACTTGATCCTATCACCTATTCTCTAGAAAATCTGTTTATATGCAAATCAGCAAGAACAATGCGGGGTTGTTTACATGACATTTCCTTTAGAAGTCAGCCAATGGAAAGCCTCCATTCTCTGCCTTTCCCGCCCATCTCCCTTATAAAAAGGGGCCTTTCCCTCCTCTGATCAGTGACTACTTCCAGAGATTCCAGAATCAGTGACGTTGTCCGGTGTTGATCTGCAGTGAAACCGAATACTCAGAGTAACCGATTTTGATTTGTTTCACAGCTGAATCCTCCCCCACATTAAGGTAAGGTCACTTTCATCTAACCAATCAATGAATGTTTCTCTTTAACCAATCAGTATCTCTTATTGGTCATCCTTATGATATTGTTACTCTTTTCAAGGCAGTATCTGCCAGAAATATTGGGCTGGCTGCAGATACAACTTTCCATCAGTGCTGACTAATTTGTATTCCTTCCCGAAGGAAATGTATTAAACATTGGTCTTTTGGCCACCAGTTACTGAGAAGGCCACTGCACACAACTAAACTACTAACTATTGGATACATATCCTGCCACATATTTATTTATTGCTATATGTCTTGGATATTATATTTATTTTCAACTTGATCAAGTTATAGCTTTGCCTAATAATTTTCTTGTTTATAAATAGATTGCTGGCTTTCCATATTCAGTTCTTTTAAATGTACTCCATAAATTTCTGTTGTTGTGTTCAAGTTCTATATTTAGTGTCCAAACTTTATTCTTGAGTCATATATATATAGATGTGGAGGTCTATTGAGCATTTCATATCTATAGGTATATAACTAACTCTAAGGCCCCGTACACACCATAGAATCTATCCGCAGATAAATCCCATCGAATGGGTTTCAGCGGATAGATTCTATGGTGTGTACACTCCGGCGGATATTTATCCGCGGATAAATCTCCCCTGGGATGGATTTCCACCAGATGAATATTTGCTGACATGCTCAACAAATCCATCTGCTGAAGTCCATCCCAACGGATGGATCCGCTCGTCTGTACAGACTCACCGGATCCATCCGTCCAAAGGGATTCCCCGCACGCGTCGTAATGATTTGACGCATGCGTGGAATTCCTTATATGACAGCGTCGCGCCCGTCGCCGCGTCATAATCGCGGCGACGGCGCGACACGTCATCGCCAGAGGATTTTGGCGCGGATTTCAATGCGATGGTGTGTACACGCCATCGCATAGAAATCTGCTGAAATCCTCGAGAGGATTTATCCGCGGATACGGTCCGCTGGACCGTATCCGCGGATAAATCCTCTCGTGTGTATGGGGCCTTACAGTACTCATTTTTGACAAATTTCTTATAGTTTCTCTTTAAAAATTGTATTTTCTGCCTAATAATTTAACAATTAATTGTAACCAATAATGTGACAAAAGCCTTTTTATTTTCTCTCTAGGACACTATGGCCTCCATTGCCCATAATGTGGAACATGTTCTGGATAGAATGGTCTCCTTCTATTCACAGAGACTACGGCAGGTAGACGTACAGAAGTACTTCCTCTTGGGGAAGGAGCTTGGAAAAGGTGGATACGGAAGAGTAATCCTGGCAAACGACAAGAAAACAGGTCAGTGAATTATTCTAATCGCCATTTTGATACACTCTACAAATATTTGTGTATATCTATGTAAATTTAATCTGGAATAGAATTTCTTCAAGACGTCACTAATTGTAGACTCACTCTAAAATATAAGGACCATTAAAGTAGAATAACAGGTAGAGTATATGCAGTGAGAGAACATGGCCCAATTATAGAATTTATTACATCTCTATAAATAAAAAATGTATAAAACATTAAAACACGTTGGTAAGATTATTCAGGTAACTAAGCATTGGGCTGACTCAGAGGAGTTATGCAAGTATCAAAATGCCTTGAATGGGTACATACATGTCTGGAGGAGGGGTCATTCCTAGACAGGCTGTATTTGCATGTAGCCAGTCCTAGATAATGACCACATGTTCTTTTTTTTTTCCACAGGTCAAAGAATGGCTTTGAAGTTCATAGATAAAAGCAGAAACAGTCAGGAGTCTTACCTTCGCGAGTTCAGCATTGCGTCCTTACTTTCGTCTCATCCTAACATCATCGGATGCTTTGAGGTTTTCTTCAAAACCACTTTCAACTTGGTGTTTGCCCAGGAACTGGCTCCTGTTGGTGATCTGTTCTCTCTGATTATACCACATGTAAGTACAGTTCATTAATGTATATGTACGGCAGAATTAGTTTTTCTCTTAGAGTTGGATAGAAGTACAGAATGAGGAGTTAAAGGATAAGTTCACCTTTTCAGGAAACATAATGCAATTTTTTTTGCAGGTAAAAAAAAATCTGGACAGCTAGCGGGTGTAAAAGATTCCCCACTAGCTGACACAGTCGGGATCAGGGAGGTGCGGGGCTGGTGCATTCATAACATGATACTCCCTGAATATAGGTGTAACATGTAATGAAAGGTGAACTTTTCAAAGTTTAAACTCCTGTCAGTCATTTTGGGGAGATTTACCTTCACTTCCCCTCCCAGAGATGCAACAGGAAGTGAGAGGAAGCTTTTTTAGTGGACATTAGTACAGGTGTCCATGTTGGAAGATTTATACTTAATTTTAAAATTTAGAATTTTCTATCACTTATATAAGGCAAATGCACATATGACAAATAATGACAAATAATTAATCTCTAGACTTCACCTACAAAAAGTTATGACTATACATACATTTTACCTGTTTCTGAATATGTATTCTGAATGTCTCCTTATATTCCCCCTACTGTATTTAACATCTATTGTGTTTTGATCTTATTTTTTTACTGTTTAGGTGGGAATTCCAGAAGATGCTGTAAAGAGATGTGCTGTTCAGATCTCCAATGCCCTCGAATTCATAGCGGAGAAAGGACTTGTGCACATGGATCTGAAGCCAGAAAATATTTTGGTGTTTGATAAGGAGTGTCATTGCATCAAGATCACAGACTTTGGCTTTGCTAAGGTCAGAGGGACAGTGATAAGATCCATGTGTGGCAGCAAATCCTACATGGCCCCAGAGATGTGTGCCATGACCATTTCAGGTGGATTGGTTGTAGATGGCAGCCTTGATGTTTGGGCGTTTGGGGTCATCATCTACTGCTTACTTACAGGAAAGTCTCCATGGCGGTTGGCCAGCCTTGATGATGATGGATATAAATGTTTTGTTCAATTGCAAAACAATGTCAAGATGAATAACCCTCCTGAAGCATGGAGAAAGATTCCCACTAAGATACAAAGGATGTTTAATGGTCTTTTGGCAATTGATTACTCCAAAAGAACTCCAAGTACCAAAGTCCTTAAATACATAAGGGAAAGCTGGAAAGAAGAACCTGCGGATTCAGCTAAACGAGAAGAGGATGAAGATCCTATTGAAATGAATTCTTCTGAACAATCTGAGGACTCATTGGCTTCTCACCTGAGCACTTCACAGAGCTCCAGTGTTTCCATCACATCTACACTCAACTCCATGTCTTCTTCCCTTTTGACAACAAACACTTCTGGATCTCAGTCTGAGATGTCTCCAGAGGCAGAAGTAGACATTGGGTAAAGAAAATTGGTGAGAGGTGGCACATCTGAAACAACATCACATTTACTCAGGTATGTGACTTTCTTGAGGAAATACATAGCTCATTATATTTTATGTGTATTTTGGTGTAGTCAACTTCACAGTTCAAACCATTCTGGCCATGTCACACTAGCAGTTCTGCACCAAGTGTGTAGTCATGCCATATTCATCACTGATTTTACGTTCTTACTAAAGGCATAGCATCTCCATCCAATGCATATAGACAGATTACCCTCTTTTTTGAATGAAAACCCTCTGGTCTCGCTAGTTGTCCCTCTTCTGATGTTCTGATCTCTATAAAATGTTATTATTTCACTACCGAGAATGTTGTAACACACTAATAATTTCATCCAGCTTCTAAACTATTGCAAGCATGGCATGACCACATTCTATGTCTACATACTTTGTGTCCTTCCTTTTCATTTCAGAAAGTTGGGAGTTATGCCAATGGTATAACTTTTGTTAGCCACTCCCAGACTGGTGGGGCTAGGCCTTGTAGTTAGGAGCATTAAAGTGAAACTAGATTCAAGGAGATTGATATGAAAGGTCTTCTAGCTTACAATGGTAATAGCAGGACTCTTGTTGGATACACTTTTAAAATTAAAATATTTTAAATGATTTACTGATTAATTTTAATATAACATTGCCAAGAACAATAATTACCTGTTTTTACAGTAACTCGTAGGAACTTGAGTTCGTTGTTTATCAATCTAGAGTAAAGAGTATAACCAGTAAAGGATGGTTTATTTTTGGATGATTTAGGTCTCTATTCCTTTGTTTATTGTCTTATTAACTAAGATTAGCTATTTTAGGGCTGGTTTCTAATGTAAACAAATCACCTTTGTAGTCATTGTTTGTAGTTTGGTATATGTGTACACGAAATGCTAAACATTTATTTTCTGATGGATAGTCATTATATAAGGTAGAAATCTTTCAGAGCTGACCATGTGCAGTTTTTTATTATTAATTTTATATTTATGTTTGCTGTTCACAGATAATTTCCTTTATTTTGCTCCAACAATATTTCTTTATATTTTTTAGATGATAAGTCTGGACTATCCCAGGGGGTTGAACAAGAGCCCGGCCTGATACATGGGGGATGTAACTTGTACATATATAAGTAGTTACTACTTCATCCAGAACTCAGACACCCTAAGACAGGAAATGTGATACTGGCAGGACCAGCAGGTGAAATAATATATATATATATATTTTTTAAAGAAAACAAATTAAGTCATTGGATTGGTAAACTACAATATATTCCCATTTTTTTATTATTGGGATTTAATATGACTTTAATGTTACATACTCCTGTGTCTGGTGCCATGTACCGTATTTATCGCGGTATAACGCGCTCTGGCGTATACCGCGCACCCCCAAAGTGGCCCCCAATCCTGTGGGAAAAAAAGATTTTTTGTTTTTTTGTACTTACAGTTTTGATGTCTTGCGCGGCGTCCATCTGCGGCCTCGTCGGGTCCGGCGTCCTTCTGCGGCTTCGGGTGTCCTCTTCGGCGGGTCCGGCGTCCGTCTTCGGCGGGTCGGGCGTCCATCTTCGGCGGGTCGGGTGTCCATCTTCGGCGGGTCCGGTGTCCATCTTCGGCGGGTCCGGCGTCCTTCGGCGGCGTCCTCCCGCTCGTTTCCCGCCACGACTTTGAATACTGCGCCCGCATATAGCGAGCGCAGTACACTCGTGAATCTTCGGGCAGGCTCGGGCGCCTCTCGCACTGACGTCCTGTACGCTCAGGACGTCAGGACGTCAGTACGAGAGGCGCCGAGACTGGCCGAAGATTCACGAGTGTACTGCGCTCGCTATATGCGGGCGCAGTATTCAAACTCATGGCGGGAAAGCGGGTATCGGCGTATATCGCGCACCCACGATTTTGCCCTGATTTTCAGGGCAAAATAGTGCGCGGTATACGCCGATAAATACGGTACTTCTACATTCCTCCATTTCCTTTATGATTGCAGTACTCGCTTTGCCTTCATCAATCCTGGCCATCAATTTCTATACAATGAACCAAACTTTCAGTAACTACACAACAAATCAAAACTTATCCGATAATAGTCTGATAATTGAATATTCTGTACACAGGACTGAGTCACAACATTAACAATAACATAACAATGGTATCTACCCTGAATAGTCTGAGCCTACACCCAATAGACAATAGACAGAGGAGACACATGGAACAATAGTGATGGGATACGGTGTATTTAGTAAACACAACAAACAATAGTACAGGTGACCCTCCAGGAAGACAATATGAATACTAAACAATGGCAGTATTACGCTAATGGCTATCACATCCAATTCAACAGACAATGTTAGGAGAGTAGTATTCGCCAAAAGTCAATCTCAACTAATAAAAAATAAAGGTTAGGATGAAGGAAAAAAGCTGGGACAGCCGCACTCCAAAAAAACTCCTCCTTTAATTAAAAATCACAAAATACATGCCACAGCAAAAAACAGCACAACAAAAGAAAAGCTGACGTTTCGCACTATGCCTTAGCTATGAAGAAGCACTAAGGCATAGTGCGAAACGTCAGCTTTTCTTTTGTTGTGCTGTTTTTTGCTGTGGCATGTATTTTGTGATTTTTAATTAAAGGAGGAGTTTTTTTGGAGTGCGGCTGTCCCAGCTTTTTTCCTTCATCCTAACCTGCATTTTGATTGCACTGCCTGCACCCTTGGCTCGGACCACAGGAATCAGATTACCTGGTTCTCTTTGAGCGGTTACCCACTCTCTAATAAAAAATAAAGTATGCTAGATGTAATTGATATTTAAAAAAATCGAATAAATGTTTATCTGATTTACTGACCACATACACAGCTCTATACCCTAGAAAGTTTATAACAATGTAAAGAAAGACCAAAACGCTAATCTACTTGTGACAATTGGAAGTCACTTCTATAGTGAGTCTACACCCGAAAGACAATAGACAGCAGAGACACAGGGAACAATAGTGATGGGATGCGGTGTGTACGGTAATCACAAGAAACAATAGGATATCTAAATATTAAAAAGTGGTGATTGTTTACCCTCCCTCTTTAAGTTCTTCTAACACCCACTATCTAAACACAATGGGCCAGATCCACAAACGAATTACGCCGGCGTATCTATTGATACGCCGCGTAATTTCAAAGTTCCCTGTCGTATCTTTGTTTTGTATCCACAAAACAAGATACGACTGAATGAGGGATCGATCCGACTGGCGTACGTCTTAGTACGCCGTCGGATTGTAGGTGCATATTTACGCTGGCCGCTAGGTGGCATTTCCGTCGATTTCCACGTTGAGTATGCAAATTAGCTAGATACGGAGATCCCCGAACGTACGTCCGGCCGGCGCATTTTTTTACGTTGTTTCCGTAAGGCTTTTTTCGGCGTATAGTTACCCCTGCTATATGAGGCGTATCCTATGTTAAGTATGGCCGTCGTTCCCGCGTCAAATTTTGAAAATGTTATGTCGTTTGCGTAAGTCGTTAGTGAGTAGGGCTTTGCGTAGAATGACGTCACCGTCGTAAGCATTGGCTTGTTCCGGTTTAATTTCGAGCATGCGCACTGGGATACCCCCACGGACGGCGCATGCGCAGTTAAAAAAAAACATAATTTACGTCGGGTCACGAAGTATTAACATAAAACACGCCCCCATCACATTGATTTGAATTGCGCGCCCTTACGCCGCCAAAGTTACACTACGCCACCGTAACTTACGGCGCAAATTCTTTGAGGATAGGGAAAATACGCTGTAAGTTACGGCGGCGTAGTGTATCAGAGATACGCTACGCCGGCCACAACAATGCGCCGTGATACGTGGATCTGGCCCAATGAGCCTATTTCTCTATGTTGCGCTAAAAATTCTCAGCCTAGTGTCCTGACATAGTGGGCATTAATTATGTTAACCAAAATTGATATCGCTAGAGATATCAGATCTCAGAGAGAATTCCTAGTCTAAATCTTGCCATAGATGGGTAGAACTTAGAACAAAAATAATTAGGAAACTAATGTTCTAAGAAGGTTCATTTGTTTTTCCAATCGTTGGTGGGGTCAAATTGTGTAGTCTCTGTTGTTGAAAATGATGCTTGAAGGATCAGAAGAACTTTTTTCTTGAACAAATTAATTTCCAACACTGTATGGGGTCTTTGTCCGGTAAAGTCTATTCATTCCAAAATCAAATGTTAAATGCAAACTAAATCTTTTCAACAACTTTCCATTTTTTTTTTTTTAGAATGTTCTGAAAATGTTTGTTTGTTATTATGACTTTCCTAATAAAAAAATCATTTGAAATTCTATCCATCTAAGGCCAGGTTTAGCGACCTTCCAACAAAATCATTTTGGAGGGAAAATTACATATGTGTAGGTGTGACAGGGTCTCCAAAGTTTAAGTTATGCATTCCTAAAAGGCTGTCCACCCCCATTGTATATCTAACCAATCCTTTGATTTGGATATCTGGAAAACAAAGAGATTTTGATCCCATTGTCTAGACCAGTGGTTCTCAACCCTGTCATCAAGTACCCCCCAAAAGGCCATGTTTTGGGAATTTCTCTTAGATAAAATAGCTGTCCAAAATACCATGACATTGACTCTGATTTAAAGCACCTGTTCAAAATAAAGGAAAACCTGCAAACATGGCCTGTTGGGGGTACTTGAGGACGGTTGAGAACCACTTGTCAACTACTTAGTCACCAAAACAGTCAATGATAAACTCTCTGTCGATTGTTATACATTCTAGCATACGGTATCACCTATAATTAATTGAAGATTCCCCATTAAAAGCTTACAGTCAAATTAAACAACTCCTAATTATCTTTAGAACATGGACATAAAAAAAAGACATTACCAATCACACCGATCAAACTAACTAAAATATATTTCTAATTATATGATTATCTACATCTGTTAATGGAGATTTCACATACCATAAACACAAATTGATACTTAGTTCCACATTAGGTTGAGCATTATAATATATAAATCTAAATAGTTTACAATTACACAGAGTGTCTATACCATCCATCCTCAAACATTTCAACATGGAGGAACCGTAGAAATAACTTTGAGGTCTCAGATTATATCTCAGTTATATCTACAGCTCTGTGTAAATTAATGTGATGGTCAGTGAGAAGAATGTTCCTTACATTGGCGGTCATTAGGGAGAATTCACCCTTACAGAGGGCTTAAAAATATCATTGGTGTCAGTTGCAACTTATTGCGGAACCCTTCGCCACCTCGGGAGGAACTTTAGGGTTCCATGGAGATCTAGTTGAGAGGTTGATCTTGACAAATGATCTTCTCTTGGGAACTAAAATTTCCCAGCAGTAAAGGAAGGGCTAGTTTTGGCCAATTTGGAAATTTGTCATTGGATTCCCACTTATAATACTAAGATTAAGGTTTCCTGTATACCATGACAAAATCTAGCGTTGCGTTTAGAATAATTATATCTTTTTTTAATCCACTTTATTTTAGTTTTTTTTCCCAATAAACAAACATTTCTTACACATAAAAAAACCCTGAAATATTGTCATCAAATATAAATGTATCCCATTATCCACCCACAACCCCTCCCCCAACCCATCTCCCATTTAATTTAGAATACAAATTATTTTCACCCAACTTATTTCAAACCTTTGTCCTCTCTGGCATTAAACCTGGGAGTTTCTAGCCATTTCTTCATTTTTTTTTCCAAATCTTTCACTGTAATTATTAAATCTAATCGAGTTTTATTGTATAGTATTCAGAACAAGCAATTTTGAAAGTTATTTGCTTTTGAATGCGCAAACTACAGATTTTTTTTATTTTCCAACAAAGTTCTTTTTAAAATGAACTCATTGGTGTACAAGGTTACTGGAGATAAGGCAGAATAGTAATAAAAAAAATATAAAAGAACCATCAAGAACCAACACATAATGTTATAATGGTTTTTGTTTTTGATTTTCTCAATAATTATACAGTTAGTATTCCCTCTTGTATTAGTTATTCAGTTTATCATTATATTCTAAAAGAAAAAGAATTTCCCATTTTATGGTTAATATGGTGGAAAGTTTAATTTCAGTAAAGTTTTAAAGTATCTGGGTTTCACCTTACCTAATACTATCACCTATTCTCTAGAAAATCTGTTTATATGCAAATCAGCAAGAACAATGCGGGGTTGTTTACATAACATTTCCTTTAGAAGTCAGCCAATGGAAAGCCTCCATTTTCTGCCTTTCCCGCCCATCTCCCTTAGAAAAAGGGGCCTTTCCCTCCTCTGATCAGTGACTACTTCCAGAGATTCCAGAATACTCATCTACTACAGCATAGCTGGAGATTTGGTGAAGTTGTCTGGTGTAGATCTGCAGTGGAACCGAATACTCAGAGTAACTGATTTTGATTTTTTTACAGCTATATCCTCCCCCCACATTAAGGTAAGGTCACTTCCATCTAACCAATCAATGGATCTTTATTATTTAATGAGCATTCTGATAACACTGTAGAGGTTTATCTTATAAATATATAAAAACCTATATATGAATAACTGATAATAAGGACAATTGGTGGAGGTTCAGTTCAGGATAATAAGTAATAGAATGTATAAAGAAGACAGGATAGCCATTGGAGGCTTGCCATGATCAGCCTGATGAAAAAGTTGTTTATAATACAATTCAACCAATCAATGGATCTTTATTATTTAATGAGTATTCTTATAACACTGTAGAAGTTTATCTTATAAATTTATAAAAACCTATATATATGAATAACTGATAATAAGGACAATTGGTGGAGGTTCAGTTCAGGATAATAAGTAATAGAATGTATAAAGAAGACAGGATAGCCATTGGAGGCTTGCCATGATCAGCCTAATGAAAAAGTTGTTTATAATACAATGTATGCAATAAAGGTTGAGGCAGTAATTTGTGTGATGTAATAAAAAGGGAAATGCATGTTTAGATAGCCAAGTATTAAATAGTTTTCATAAATCTCCAATTACACACATATATATTCCAATCTGCACAAAAACAATTGACTGAACGATGTTGAGTTCTTTGCTATGAAAGATTCCCTCTCACTAAAACAGGAGAGTCGGCATATCTGGCTGGCAACGATAAAGCAAAGTATCTCTTAGGCCTCGTACACATGACCGAACATGTCCGCTGAAACTGGTCCGCAGACCAGTTTCAGCGAACATGTTCGGTCGTCTGTACGTCCGACCGGACAATTTTCCGGCGGATCGGACAGGTTTCCAGCGGACAAATGTTTCTTAGCATGCTAAGAAACATGTCCGCTGGAAGCCTGTCCGTCGGACATGTTCGGTCGTCTGTACGACTTACCGGACATGTCCGCTCGGCCGAAAGCCCTCGCATGCATCAAAGTGATTTGACGCATGCGTGGAAGCTTTGACCTTCCAGGGTCGCGCACGTTGCCGCGTCATCGTGGCGGCGACGACGCGGCCACGTCACCGCGTATCCAGCGGACCGTTTTCATCGGACAGTCCGTCCGTGTGTACGAGGCCTTAGGTCATCCTTATGATATTGTTACTGTTTTCATGGCAGTATCTGCCAGAAATATTGGGGTCACCAAGATACTGCTGGCTGCAGATACAATTTTCCATCAGTGCTGACCAATGTTCATTACATTTCCTTCCCGAAGGAATACAATTTAGTCTTTTGGCCACCAGTTACTGAGAGGGCCACTGCACACAACTGAACTATTGGATACATATCCTGCCACATATTTATGTATTGCTATATGTCTTGGATATTATATTTATTTTCAACTTTATCAAGTTATAGCATTGCCTAATAATTTGCTGGCTTTCCATATTCAGTTCCTTTAAATGTACTCCATACATTTCTGTTGTTGTGTTCAAGTTCTATATTTATAGCTAGACTCAGAGAGAGTTAGGCCGGCGTATCAGTAGATACGCCGACCTAACTCGGAATCTGCGCCGTCCTAAGTTTAAGTGTATTCTCAAACTGAGATACACTTAAACCTAGCTAAGATTTGACAGCCTGCGCCGTCGTATCTTAGGGTGCAATATTTAGACTGGCCGCTAGGTGGCGCTTCCGTTGAGTTCGGCGTAGAATATGTAAATGACTAGATACGCCTATTCACGAACGTACGCTTGCCCGTCGCAATAAAGATATGCCGTTTACGCAAGGCGTTTTCAGGCGTAAAGTTATTCCATCAAATAGCTGGACTAGTAATGTTAAGTATGGCCGTCGTTCCCGCATCGAAATTTGAAAATGTTACGTTTTTTGCGTAAGTCATCCGTGAATAACGTCAATCACGTCAGGTCACCCCCATTAACATAAAACACGCCCCCTGATCCTCATTTAAATTAGGCGCGCTTACGCCGGCCCTATTTACGCTACGCCGCCGTAAGTTAGGAGGCAAGTGCTTTGTGAATACAGTGCTTGCCTCTCTGACTTAAGGCGGCGTAGCATAAATACGGTACGCTACGCCGCCTTAAAGATGTGGCGCCCTTCATGAATCTAGCTATTAGTGTCCAAACTTTGTTCTTGAGTCATATACATGTAGATGTGGAGGTCTATTGAGCATTTCATGTTTATAAGTATATAACTAACGCTAAAGCCCTGTACACATGATCGGTCCATCCGATGAGAACGGACCGATGGGCAGTTTTCATCGGTTAACCGATGGTCCGTCACGCCTACACACCATCGGTTAAAAAAACAATTGTGTCAGAACGCGGTGACGTAAAACACAACTACGTGCTGAAAAAAGTTCAATGCTTCCAAGCATGCGTCGACTTGATTCTGAGCATGGGTGGATTTTTAACCGATGGTTGTGCCTACTAACAATCGTTTTTTTTCCCCATTGGTTAGGAATCCATTGGTTAAATTTAAAACAAGTTGGCTTTTTTTTAACCGATAGTTAAATAACCAATGGCACCCCCACACATGATCGTTTCGGACCGATGAAAACGGTCCATCAGACCATTCTCATCGGTTTAACTGATCGTGTGTACGCAGCCTAACAGTATTCATATTTGACAAATGTTTATAGTTTTTCTTTAAAGATTTAATGTTCTTCCTAATAGTTTAACAATTTATTGTAACCAATAATGTGACACAAGCCTTTTTATTTTCTCTCTAGGACACTATGGCCTCCATTGCCCATAATGTGGAACATGTTCTGGATAGAATGGTATCCTTCTATTCGCAGAGACTACGGCAGGTAGACGTACAGAAGTACTTCCTCTTGGGGAAGGAGCTTGGAAAAGGTGGATACGGAAGAGTAATCCTGGCAAACGACAAGAAAACAGGTCAGTGAATTAATCTAATCACCATTTTGGTACCCTCTACAAATATTTGTGTATATCTATGTAAATTTAATCTGGAATAGAATTTTTTCAAGACGTCACTAATTGTAGACTCACTCTAAAATATAAGGAGCAGTAAAGTAGAATCACTGATAAACACAGGTAACGAAGAATAACAGGTAGAGTATATGCAGTCAGAGAACATGGCCCAATTATATAATTTATTAATTTATCTATAAATAAAAAATGTATAAAACATTAAAACACGTTGGTAAGATTATTCAGGTAACTAAGCATTGGGCTGACTCAGAGGAGTTACGCAAGTATCAAAATGCCTTGAATGGGTACATATCTGTCTGGAGGAGGGGGCATTCCTAGACAGGCTGTATTTGCATGTAGCCAGTCCTAGATAATGACCACATGTTCTTTTTTTTTTTCACAGGTCAAAGAATGGCTTTGAAGTTCATAGATAAAAGCAGAACCAGTCAGGAGTCTTACCTTCGCGAGTTCAGCATTGCGTCCTTTCTTTCGTCTCATCCCAACATCATCGGATGCTTTGAGGTTTTCTTCAAAACCACTTTCAACTTGGTGTTTGCCCAGGAACTGGCTCCTGTTGGTGATCTGTTCTCTCTGATTATACCACATGTAAGTACAGTTCATTAATGTATATGTACGGCAGAATTAGTATTTCTCTTAGAGTTGGATAGAAGTAAAAAATGAGAAGTTAAAGGTTAAATTCACCTTTTCAGGAAACATAATGCAATTTTTTTTGCAGGTAAAAAAAAAAACTGGACAGCTAGCGGGTGTAAAAGATTCCCCACTAGCTGACACAGTGGGGATCAGGGAGGTGTGGGGCACCAGCATTCTGAATATAGATGTAACATGTAATGAAAGGTGAACTAATCCTTTTAAAAGTTAAAACTCCTGTCAGTCATTTTGGAGGAGATTTCCCTTCACCTCCCCTCCCAGAGATGCAACAGGAAGTGAGAGGAAGCTTTTTTAGTGGACATTAGTACAGGTGTCCATGTTGGAAGATTTATACTTAACTTTTGTTCTGACAACTTTAAAATTTAGAATTTTCTATCACTTATATAAGGCAAATGCATACACATATGACAAAGAATTCATCTCTAGACTTAACCTACAAAACGTTATGACTATACATACATTTTACCTGTTTCTGAATATGTATTCTGAATGTTTCCTTATATTCCCCCTACTGTATTTAACATCTATTGTGTTTTGATCTAATTTTTTTACTGTTTAGGTGGGAATTCCAGAAGATGCTGTAAAGAGATGTGCTGTTCAGATCTCCAATGCCCTCGAATTCATAGCAGAGAAAGGACTTGTGCACATGGATCTGAAGCCAGAAAATATTTTGGTGTTTGATAAAGAGTGTCATTGCATCAAGATCACAGACTTTGGCTTTGCTAAGGTCAGAGGGACAGTGATAAGATCCATGTGTGGCAGCAAAAACTACATGGCCCCAGAGATGTGTGCCATGACCATTTCAGGTGGATTGGTTGTAGATGGCAGCCTCGATGTTTGGGCGTTTGGGGTCATCATCTACTGCTTACTTACAGGAAAGTCTCCATGGCGGTTGGCCAGCCTTGATGATGATGGATATAAACGTTTTGTTGAATGGCAAAACAATGTCAAGATGAATAACCCTCCTGAAGCATGGGGAAAGATTCCCACTAAGATACAAAGGATGTTTAATGGTCTTTTGGCAATTGATTACTCCAAAAGAAGTCCCAGTACCAAAGTCCTTAAATACATAAGGGGAAGCTGGAAAGAAGAACCTGTGGATTCAGCTAAACGAAAAGAGGCTGAAGATCCTATTGAAATGAATTTTTCTGAACAATCTGAGGACTCATTGGCTTCTCACCTGAGCACTTCACAGAGCTCCAGTGTTTCCATCACATCTACACTCAACTCCATGTCTTCTTCCCTTTTGACAAGAAACACTTCTGGATCTCAGTCTGAGATGTCTCCAGAGGCAGAAGTAGACATTGGGTAAAGAAAATTGGTGAGAGGTGGCACGTCTGAAACAACATCACATTGACTCAGGTATGTGACTTTCTTGAGGAAATACATAGCTCATTATATTTTATGTGTATTTTGTTGTAGTCAACTTCATAGTTCAAACGATTCTGGCCATGTCACACTAGCAGTTCTGCACTAAGGCCCGGATTCACATACAGTGGCGTATCTTTGAGCGGGCGTAACGTATCCTATTTACGTTACGCCTCCGCAACTTAGACGGGCAAGTGCAGTATTCTCAAAGCACTTGCTCCGTAAGCTGCCGCGGCATAGCGTAAATAGGCCGGCGTAAGCCCGCCTAATTCAAATGTGGAAGTTGTGGGCGTGTGTTATGTAAATGTTATGTGACCCCACGTAAATGACGCTTTTTACGAACGGCGCATTCGCCTTCCGTGGATATATCCCAGTGTGCATTGCTCCAAAGTACGCCGCAAGGATGTATTGGTTTCGACGTGAACGTAAATTACGTCCAGCCCCATTCACGGACGACTTACGCATGACAGCGTCGCTCAGCATGCATTCCTGAGAGGGAGAACTCCATGCCAATTTTCAAAGAAAAAACCGGCATGGGTTCCCCCCCCCCAGGAGCATCATGCTCCGGTAGGTCCCATCCGGTAGGTCCCATCATGCTCCGGTAGGTACCCACGTGGTGGGTGCACGTGGGTAGGCACCCACCACGTGGGTACCTGCCGGAGCATGATGGGACGGTGATGCCTATATAAATGGGATGCAAGGCGCGCTTCCATCATTGCAGTGAGAAGAGGCGTCGAGTCAACATCGGAAGAGGGGAGAAGAACAGAAGAGAAGAACATGACGTCACAGAAGACCGCGATGGCTGCCTGCTAGTAATTGAGCTAACACACGAAGATAGCAGGCAGCCAGCGCTGAAGAAGAAGGCACCGGACAGCTGCAGAAGAACCGGGGTTCGCCGAGTCAACAGCGGAGAGCGGCGAGGATAGAAGAAGACCCCCGGAGAGCGAAGAAGACCCCCCCCGGAGAGCGGAAGAAGAAACCCCCCCCGGAGAGCGGAGAAGACCCCCGGAGAGCGGAAGAAGAAGCCCCCCTGGTATTGGAGCTAATAAAGAAGACAGGGGGGGCCTCCGGAGCAGACTAATAAATTATTTTAAAAACCCTTGTGTTGTGTGTTTAATAACTTTAACTTTTTGCCTCCAGGTGAATGGATAGGGGTACGATGTACCCCATATCCATTCACTTAGGGTGGGGGGCCGGTATCTGGGGGCCCCCTTATTAAAGGGGACTCCCAGATTCCGATAAGCCCCCGCCCGCAGACCCCGACAACCAACGGCAAGGGTTGTCGGGAAGAGGTCCTGTCCTCATCAACATGGGGACAGGGTGCTCTGGGGTGGGGGGGCCCGCAGTGCGCCCCCCTGCCCCAGAGCACCAAACCCCCCCATGTTGAGGGCATGCGGCCTGGCACGGCTCAGGAGGGGGGGGCGCTCGCTCGTCCCCACTCCCATTCCTGGCCGGCCGGGTAGCGTGCTTTGGATACGGGTCTGGTATGGATTGTAGGGGGACCCCCTACGTCGATTTTTCGGCGGAGGGGGGGTCTCCTTACAACCCATACCAGACCTAAGGGCCTGGTATGCTCCTGGGGGGGAACCCATGCCAGTTTGGATTTTACAAATTGCCGTGGAGTTCTCCCTCGGGAATGCATACCAAATGCCGTCGCTTGAATGTGCTTTTACATGGTGTTACTAACTTTACACCATGTAAAAGCAGCCCTAGTTTTACACTTGGCAAACTAAAACTTACGGCGAAAAAACGAAGCTGAAAAGCTTTGTGGATCGCCCTAAGTGCTAATTTGCATACCAGAAGCGGCATTTCGACTCGAAATGCCCCCAGTGGCGGATGCGGTACTGCATCCTAAGATCCGGCAGTGTAAGTCCCTTACAGATGTCGGATCTTCTGCCTAACTTTGGAAAACTGCTTCTGAGGATCAGTTCCAAAGTTAGAACCAGAGATACGACGGCTTACGCCGGAGTATCTCTTTTGAGGATTAGGCCCATTATGTCTACATACTTTGTGTCCTTCCTTTTCATTTGAGAAAGTTAGGAGGTATACCAATGGTAAAACTTTTGTTAGCCGCTCCCAGACTGTTGGGGCTAGGCCTTGTAGTTAGGAGTATTAAAGTGAAACTAGATTCAAGGAGATTGATATGAAAGGTCTTCTAGCTTACAATGGTAATAGCAGGACTTTTGTTGGATACACTTTTAAAATTAAAATATTTTAAATGATTTACTGATTAATTTGAATATGACATTGTCAAGAACAATCATTTCCCGTTTTTGCAGTAACTCGTAGGAACCCGAGTTTGTTGTTTATCAATCTAGAGTAAAGAGTAAAACCAGTAAAGGATGGTTTCTTATTGGATGATTTAGGTTTCTATTGCTTTGTTTATTGTCTTATTAACTAAGATTAGCTATTTTAGGGCTGTTTTCTAATTTAAACAAATCACCTATGTAGTCGGTGTTTGTAACTTGGTATATGTGTACATGAGACGTTAAACATTTATTTTCTGCAGGATAGTCATTATATAAGGAAGACATCTTTAAGAACTGACCATGTGCAGTTTTTTATTATTAATTTTATATTTATGTTTGCTGTTCACAGATAATTTTCTTTATTTTGTTCCAACAATATTTCTTTATATTTTTTAGATGACAAGTCTGGATTATCCCAGGGGGTTGAACAAGAGCCCGACCTGGTACATGGAGGATGTAACTTGTACATATATAAGTAGTTGCTCCTCCTGTGCACTGGGTGGTGCTTTTGAATTTTCTCCATACAGAAAAAAAAAACAGCTGATCCTGACAGAAATCCAGTGAGCTCCTAAATTCCTGTTGGAACTGACCACACTTGAGGAGTTATGCAAATATTCAAATGTCTTGACGGATGAATGTCTTCCTGGAGGAGTGAGTGTAATTAAATCGATTTTTTTTCCAAAAGGTAATTGTGGAAAGTATAAAAATCTTAATAAAAATTGTCAATTATAAAAAATTAAGCTGGCTTTTTACCATTTGTAAACACAAATTGTTCTCCACATTAAATTCTAAAGATGGATACACCTTAGTGTAAGAGGACTGTTGAAATGCATCCGGCGCGCACACATGCGCGAATACGCGCGGGCAATGGCAGATTCTCACACGCGCCGATGCGCATGTGTGTGTGCATCGCATGGCGTGCACATGCAGGGGCGTGCCCCTAGCCACAATTGGCGCCAGATGGCCTATTTAAAGGATGTCCTGACTTCTGATAGGTGCTGACTGGTCTTCAGCTGTGTCCTGATAATCTGAACTCTGTTAAACCCGGCTTGATTCCTGTTGCTGAACATTGGCTTCCCTTGACCCTGCTTTTGGACTCTGATTACTGGTTCCTGATCCTGGCTTCCCATCTGACTTTGCTTCTGCTTATGCCTTGTTACCTCGCTGCCCGCCTGTTACTGAACCAGTGTCACGGAAGCATGAATCAGACGTACAACAACAGATAACTGAAATAGGAAGGCTTTATTAAAAACCAAACAGCAAGGTTAAAGTCCAAACGAAATGAACAAACAGTAAGCAGAGTCTTCCACCGGAGCCAGGGATCAGGAGCCAGAAGGATAGTCCGAACGAAGCCAGGGATCAGGAGCCAGAAGGGTAGTCCGAACGAAGCCAGGGATCAGGAGCCAGAAGGGTAGTCCGAACGAAGCCAGGGATCGGGAGCCAGAAGGGTAGTCCGTGGAAGCCGGGTCGGTAACCAGAAGCAGCAGCACAATCTCAGGAGCATGTGTATACAAGAGGACCAAGCAGGGAAATGAAGCAACAGACCTCCTATATATATGCAAGGCATCCAGCTCCTCCCAGTGGGAAGGAGGAGCCGCAGGGTGTGGTAAGTTATAAGAAGCCCAGAAACCAATATGGCCGCCAGCACATGTCAGATGAAAGAAGCCAGCAAGAGGTAAGACCATGACAACCAGGCTGTCCCTGTGACCTTGCTCCTGTCACCTGCTTGGCTCAACGCTGTCTCCGAGTGCCTGTGCTGGCTATCCATCCTATCAGCTTTCCTGGGTCCAGCTCCTTACCGGATGCTTTGCCTGCACCTCCGAGCCTGCAACTCCACTTACAAGTTCTGCCCGCAACACCTACAGGCACTCGTGTTCCTACTCACCCTAGCCACCATCTGTTCCACCTCCAGTGGGGCTTGGGTTGGAGATACAAGGGAGGCTGACCTCGTCATTTCAGACTCCTACCAGGTACGTGACAGTACCAGTCAGCCACAGATGGAGTCTGGAAGGGAGGCCTCTCCACCAGAGGACATTTACAGAACTATTTCTGCGCTATCAAATATTGTGCAGAAGTTACAAGAGAATCTTTGTTGCAAGGAAGAGCGACTTCCGTATGAAGGGAATGTTGCATCAGCTTGTGCTCCTCTCACAGTCTTAGATTCTTCTACTTAGAGTCCGGCCTGTTCCATGAGGCCACTTCCCCTCTGGAACCCAAGGTGCCTATCCCCAAGCGATTTTCCAGAGATCGCTAGAAGTTTTGTACTTTCTGGAATTCCTGTGAACTATACTTTTCCCTGTTACCCCAAACCTTTGCATCAGAGGACATCAAGGTCGGGTTTATTATTACGCTACTACTGAACGAACCACTTTCCTGGGCTCATCTTTGGGAACAACATGACAACATGACCCTATTCTGACAGCAACAGATTCATTCTTCTTAGCTTTGGCTCAGTTATATGCCGATCCCTTCTGCCAGCAAACTGCTGAATCCATGCTTGGCAAATTCTAGCAAGGTCCAAGGCCTGTTGAGGATTACAATAAAAGCAACAATCAGCGCACAAATAATACAGTTAAACTAAAAATATTGCAAGTTGAACATAAAAAAAAGGTAATCACGACCTCAAATGTAGCAAATGAAAAAAATATGTAAGTGCAGGGCAAAAAAAGTCCATATAAAAGTAACTGAAGTTGACACCCAGTGATACAGCAAAAACTCTTCAAACGAAAGTGATGTAACCTCCACCAACAATAGAAATGCTTCCTTACCAGATGGGATGGACCATTGCGTTAACAACTGGTTAAAACAGCTTGGTCTCACCATAGGAGAGAAGACACGGGTGGATCCAGCAGAGTGGTAAGTAATCCGATCAGAGAGGATGGGCCATTAATATTACCAAATTGTCAAAACAGCTTGGTCTCAGCATAGAAGAGAAGATGCGGATGGATCCAGCAGAGTGGTAAGTAATCTGATCAGATCGTGTTTTTCCGCCCTCATACCTGGCACAAACCTAGCCCCATGGTTGCTCTCTACCACCTCCTCCGCTAAGACCCCTTCATTTGTCTCCCCCACTATGTCAGCCACAGTTAGGACATGGAACTAATTTGTTTACCTCTGCCACGGGTACCCTGATAACACTATCTTGAAAGTCCCGATTGAGACTCTACAACATAACATAGACCTGATCTCTTACAAACGCTGGCGTTAAAAAGGTATATTAAATGTAAATGACATTTTTGTTAAAGAAAAAATCAAAACGTTCCTTGGCCTACAAAAAGAATACAACTTACCCGATACTGATCTATACCTGTATCTCAGAACTAAGCACTTCCTGGATGCCTCTCCCCATTTGGAACGTTGCATACCCTTACCTACTTGGCTCTTTCTTAGAAACCCCCCCTCCACCCAAAGAGGTATATCGCTCTTCTATAATGTTCTCCAGAAGAAAACCACCTTTACAAAATCAGCCCCCTGCTTAAATGGGAATCAGATCTGGGTTGTTCTTATTCCACCCAACAATGGGCCAAAGCTTGCAAATCGACTTATACAGTTACCAGTTGTTCTACCCTCTGGGAATTGTCTACCAAAATATCACAAATATGGTATTTGACTCCTTAAAGATTATCTAAATTTGGAGGGTTGCAGAGTGATAGGTGTTGGAGGAAATGTGGATTCCAGGGGACTCTGCTCCATACATTATTGAGCTGCCCCATGTTGGCACAATTCTAGACATCAATCTTCCGCGTGATCTCCGACGCCTCTCGCTCGGTAACCAATCCCCAACCTGGATTGGCGCTCCTGTCACTCGGTCTGGACCAATTTCTGGTTCAATCAAGACACACTGACCTACACATATTGTTGTCTGCTAAGCTATGCATTACAAGAAAATGGAAAAACCCCCTACCACCTAGCGTTGGGGATGTTATTCAAACTACCAAATTACACTACATTTATGAGAAAACATTGGCACTCAGGGATGTGAACAAAGAAATTACCGCCAAGAAATGGCACATGTGGTCAACCTGGTATGATAGGAACTGTATGACTCCACTTGCTCTACCTTGAGATATCTGGATTAGTTTAGAAAAGGAGGGGGGGTGGCTCGTGCTCTGGACACAGTCTTGAACCCAGGTGGGGGTGCCCGGAGCTGGAGACGGTCCTCCTATCGAATATACTTTGAGAATACCTTGACTTATACTCTTAACCGTGCATTGTTATAATCAGATGTGATTTACGTGGCGTTGTTTGACCGCCACAAATGCTCTTGTTTTGTTTCTTGTTACTTACTGCAACACTCCGCTTGAATTAACAACTTTAACTGTAAATTTAAAAACCTTAATAAAAATCTATTGATGGAAAAAAATAACTCTCATGTAACCCGCATCATATCTTTGAGATATTACATCTTAAATATTATTTACGGGTAACAATTTATTCCTCAGCAGTGGCATACAACATAATGATAGAACCTTAGCATATTAATGAAATCTCTCTATAACATTTAAATTGCAGCAAGATTCACCCACTTGCCACATTACACATGGGGTGAATCCTCATTGAAAATAAATGCAGTGAAATACAGATGGATGAGTGCCCAGGAAACATTTGCTGTATAGATGACATCCTTTATAAATAGACCACTTTGTGTTTAAAGTTGGACCCTGTGAAAAATATAAAGCAGACCCCCTGACACACCGCCAACACTAATGAAATGTATTTAGTATAATAAGTTTACTTTCTTATAGTAACAACTTCTTCATTAATGGTCTTATACTCTGCCACTGGTCTGTGCTTGTGCCCATCGGTCTTCTCCCACACCGCCATTCCAAAAAGGTCATTTTTGTTGGACGGATTCCTTTTCCTGCTTCCCTGTGCCGATACATCGATGACGTGTTTTTATAAAATATGTTTAAGTTTATTCAAATTAATGTTGTTAATTCTGCCTCATAACACAATTACTAGTTCTAATAATATAGATGGATAACCTTTGTATGATTTCATAAAACTAGCAGACCCAATTTCTGCTGACTTTGATTTTCTTTAAAATGATTTTAAATCCAAAAACAAAAGTAAAATATATTATTATACTAATCCTTTAAACCTTTCTAATGTCATGATTGCATTAGTAGTGTTTTACTAAAAGCTGAATTTAATTGTGCATTGAGGCGACCTTCAACCCAAAAGTGAATATTTTACAATTGACTAAAACTCCTCCCCCCACAAGACTACTATCGATTGGGAAGGTTTTTCACTTGATGCTAAAAGGTGCCATAAACAGTTGTGCCCCTTCCAATACTAAGATAATCATGTAAATCTGGCATTTCCTGAGGGCCACAATTGGGCACCACGAGTGCCAACAATGGAGGTTGGCTTCTATAAACATGGTCATTGTTATGGAAGCTGTATCAAAAGTCACACCCGAGCCAGGCTTGGGAATGGACTGGTGAATGGATATGTTAAAGAGGAGATATACCTCCTCTTTAACAAATCCATTCACAAGTCCATCACCAATGCTGCGTTCCAATGGTTTCTTCTTTACTACTTCATCCAGAACTCAGATACCCTAAGATAGGAAATGTGATACTGGCAGGATCAGGAAGTGAAATTAAAAATAAAAAAATTAAAGAAAACAAATTAAGTCATTGGATTGCTAAACTATAATTTATTCCCATTTTTTTTTTCATTGGGATTTAATACAACTTTAATGTTACATACTCCTGTGCCTGGTGCCATGGCCTTTTTCATGCCTCCATTACTTTTATCATTGCAGCACTCGCTTTACCTTCATCAATCCTGGCCATCAATTTCTATACAATGAACAAAACATTAACAATAACATAACAATGGTATCTACCCTGAATAGTCTGAGCCTACACCCGAAAGACAATAGACAGAGGAGACACAGGGAACAATAGTGATGGGATACGGTGTGTATAGTAAACACAACAAACAATAGTACAGGTGACCCTCCAGGAAGACAATATGAATACTAAACACTGGAAGTATTACGCTAATGACTATCACACCCAATTTAACAGACAATGTTAGGCTGGGTTGTATTCCTCAAAAGTCAATCTCATCTAACAAAAAAATGTAGTAATTGCTAATAATTGATATTTAAAAAAATCCAATAAAGCTTTATCTGATTCTCTGGCCACATACACAGCTCCATACCCTAGAACTTTTATAACAATGTAAAGAAAGACCAAAACTCTAATCTGCTTGTGACAATTGGAAGTCACTTCTATAGTGAGTCTACACCCGAAAGACAATAGATAGCAGAGACACGGGGGAACAATAGTAATGGGATACGGTGTGTACAGTAATCACAAGAAACAATAGGATATCTACAGTAAATATTAAAAAGTGTTGATCATTTACTTCCCTATTTAAATTCTTCTAACACCCACTATCTAAAAACATTGAGCCTATTTCTCTATGTTGCACTAAAAACTCTCAACCTAGTGTCCTGACATAGTGGGCATTAATTTTGTTACCCAAAATCTATATAAATGCCTAGTCTAAATCTGGCCATAGATGGGTAGAATTTTGAACTCAAATAATTAGGAAACCAATGATCTAAGAAAGTTCATTTTTTTTTAATCATTAGTTGGGTCAAGTCAAAATTTCTGGTCCCCGTTGTTGAAAATGATGCTCGAAGGATCAGAAGAACTTTTTTCTTGAACAAATTATTTTCCAACACCATATGGGGTCTTCGTTCAGTAAAGTCTATTCATTCCAAAATCAAATGTTTAATGCAAACTAAATCTTTTGAACAACTTTCCAATTTTTTTTAGAATGTTTTTATGATTTTTTATTATGACTTTTCCTAAAAAAACAACACATTATTTTATTATTAATCCACTTTATTTTAGTATTTTTTTTCGAATAAACAAACTTTTCTTACACATAAAAAACACTGAGATATTGTCATCAAATATAAATTTATCCCATTAACCACCCACAACCCCTCCCCCCATCCCACCTCCCATCTCATTTAGAATAAAAATTATTTTCCCCCAACTTATTTTTAAACCATTGTCCTCTCTAGCATTAAACCTGGGAGTTTCTAGCCATTTATTTTTTTTTATTTTTATTTTTTCAAATCTATTACCGTTTTCATTCCTCATATAAGCCAATCTCTCCATCCTTATTGTGTTATTGACCAAACTCTGCCTTTCTGTTGTTTACATAAAAATTACATCTAACCAAGTTTTATTTTCATTATATCTAACCAAGTTTTCAGAACAGCTTTTGAATGCACAAACTACAGATTTGGCTGGCCTAGAACAATCATGTATATATTCAGTAATGTAAATATCATTCTAACATAATGTTCTGGGTGAATGACAAACCTAGTATTGAAGAAATTATCAGGATGTTTGGAGATGAATATCTAAAAAAAAAGAAAAACATGACAGCCCCAATATTTCTTTCCTGACAGATTATTTTATTATTCTTCAAATTACATTTATGCTGATTACATTTTATAATCATTTTTTTTTCAATGAAGTCCTTTTTAAACTGAACTCATTGGCGTACAAGATTACTGGAGATAAGACAGAATAGTAATAAAACAAAAATATAAAAGAACCAACCGATAATGTTATAATGTTTTTTTTTTCTCAATAATTATACGGTTAGTATTCCCTCTTGTATTAGTTATTCAGTCTATAATTATATTCTAAAACAAAAAGAATTTCCCATTTTATGGTTAATATGGTGGAAATTTTAATTTCAGTAAAGTTTTAAAGTATCTGGGTTTCACCTTACTTAATCCTATCACCTATTCTCTAGAAAATCTGTTTATATGCAAATCAGCAAGAACAATGCGGGGTTGTTTACATAACATTTCCTTTAGAAGTCAGCCAATGGAAAGCCTCCATTCTCTGCCTTGCCCGCCCATCTCCCTTATAAAAAGGGGCCTTTCCCTCCTCTGATCAGTGACTACTTCCAGAGATTCCAGAATACTCATCTACTACAGCATAGCTGGAGATTTGGTGAAGTTGTTCGGTGTTGATCTGCAGTGGAACCGAATACTCAGAGTAACTGATTTTGATTTGTTTCACAGCTGAATCTTCCCCCACATTAAGGTAAGGTCACTTTCATCTAACCAATCAATGGATGTTTCTCTTTAACCAATCAGTATCTCTTATTGGTCATCCTTATGATATTGTTACTCTTTTCAAGGCAGTATCTGCCAGAAATATTGGGGTCACCAAGATGCTGCTGGCTGCAGATACAACTTTTCATCAGTGCTGACTAATTTTTATTCCTTCCCGAAGTAAATGTAATAAACATTGGTCTTTTGGCCACCAGTTACTAAGAAGGCCACTGCACACAACTGAACTACTAACTATTGGATACATATCCTACCACATATTTATTTATTGCTATATGTCTTGGATATTATATTTATTTTCAACTTGATCAAGTTATAGCTTTGCCTAATAATTTTCTTGTTTATAAATAGATTGCTGGCTTTCCAGATTCAGTTCCTTTAAATGTACTCCATAAATTTCTGTTGTTGTGTTCAAGTTCTATATTTAGTGTCCAAATTTTAGAGTTCAATAAGTTTTTAATTTCAAATTTTTAGACAAACATAACAACAACAACAACCGGGTCATAAACCCAACATCGGTTTACCCGATTAATACAGTTAAATGAAAATGTTGTTATAAATGATATAGATAGCATTTAAATTACTGTAGCCAGTGCTTGGAGAAAAAGATACATGGAAATAAATGTTAGGTAGACAGATTAATAAAATATACTTATATGAATAATACCTGATAAGTTCTAACCTAACATAGAATTAAAGCCACCCCAGTCCCCACTGCCCCTCTGGGAACCTACTGCAGCCGAGATTGGGGCGGAGATATCTATAATATTTATATAGTCATGGCTCGAAGAGAGAACCAAGAGATAGAAACATTGTTGTCTGGGCGCTTGGTAAAAGTACCAAGCCCACAGACAACAGGTAAGGACTAAATATAATCCATTTAATTTAGTTAACCCCAAGTAAAGGCCACATAACAAAAATGGAACAGAACTAAAAATATATGATGGGGTCAAGAAGAGAAAGCTAAAAAGAAAAGCAGAAAAAGGAAAGAGGAAGTAAATGAAGGAAAGGAGAAGGGGAAGGTGTAGGGGAGAGGGGGGGGGGGGAGTCGGCGTCTTCCAGTACAGGGCGGCCTTTCATCCTGATAAGATGGTGTAGGCCGGCATTTTTAGTAATTCACAAAGGCTTAAGATGGGTTAAGATGAGCTCAACCTAGATTTTAATCTATCCAAGGTGCTATACTGTTTCCATACACTCCAAATAGAAAGAAATCTAGCCTGGGTGTCAAGAGATTTGGCATGCATTTCCTCCATAAGCATGATATTGTTCATCTTGCTTACCCATTCGACCAGAGTCGGAGGGGCAGGAGATTTCCAATGTCTGGAAATCAACTGTCTACCAGCACTGACACAGAATTTTAGAAGGGTATGATTTTCAAACTTAAAAGAACCAGGGAGAATGGAAAGGAGGGCTATAAAGGGAGAAGGGGTTAGTATTTTATCATAGAGGTCTCCATAGATCTGAAAAATCATTTCCCAAAAAGGGCGGATTATGTCACAGTCCCACCATGTATGGCAATACGTACCAATATCGTGATTGCATCTCCAGCAGGAGTCAGAAGCGGAAGGGAACATGATCTTGAGGGTGACTGGGACACGATACCATCTTGCCAATACTTTGTAATTTTTTTCTTGAGCATAGCTCGAAATAGAAGACTTATGTGTATAAAAGAAAGATTTATGCCAATCTGCCTCACTGATATCTTTGCCTAAGTCCTCCGACCAGGCTGCAGCAAACCTGGGTAAGGAGTCATGTGTATGACCCAGGATCAGTTTATATATCTGAGATAAGGTGTGTGGCGGAGTGTGTGAGACAGAGCATAGTTGCTCGAAGTTAGTCAACGGTCTATGGACCTGGCCACTTTCATGAAGCGATTTACAGTATGCTGAAAGGTGTAGTCGGGTAAGCCAGGTCACTCGGGAAGAGATCATAGGTTTAGATGTAATAAATATCCCGGACAAAGCATTCAAGTAGCAGTTGGCAGTAGGCCATGAGTCTCTGTTGTAATTGTCTATTGTCGAAATACATCTACTCTCCGGAAGGGCTGGATTGTCGAACAATGAGGTCAGGGGCCCTGGATCAGTTGAGAGGGCATATGCCTCCCTCTTCCTATACCAGATATCCAAGGCATCTAAAGTCAAAGGAGACAACCCTCTAAAAGACCTATATGTCTTGGCGTACCCCCATGGTAGAGCCCTGAGGTCTACAGGGGATAGATCTTGCTCTACCATAGTGGAGACTTTACATAGGGGACGAGGAAACCACTCTAGAACACGTGAAAGTACCGCAGAGGTGTGGTATAATTCGAAATCAGGGAGGGCTGTTCCTCCATTAGTAACAGGGGAGCATAAGAGTTTATGTTTTAGCCTTGGAGGATTTCCTCTCCAGACAAACCGGATGGCCATTGATCGAAGTGAACGAAAAAAAGCAGAGGGCAGCGCTATCGGAAGTGCCTGGAATAGGTATAGTGTCTTAGGCAGAACGTCCATTTTCAAAACATTCATTCGCCCAAACCAAGATATGGGAAGGTCTAAACGATCCTCCATAAGGCGTCTTAATTTTGTTAAAAGAGGGCAATAATTTAGGGTATAAACCTCCGATAACTGTTTCTGCTGCAAGTGTTCAATTGTTTGTCTTTTTTTTTCTCTGACACTTTTTAAACAGCTTTTTTTTTCCTTTCTGCTAATTTAGGGGAGTGTTTAATTGTTAACAGGGGAGTGTCTAATTGTTAACAGGTGAGTATATAAGTGTCTGTAAAAACTCCATAAGAGCTGGCTCCTTGCTAAGATCTGGTGTGGAATTTCTGATCAGAAGTGGAATTTTTGATTACAAGTGGAGAGTTAATAACCAGGAGTTTAAAACAAGAGTTAAGACACGAGTCTTCTAAAACTGTAAGTATTATCTTAATCTTCATACAAGTAATTATATTGTAACTGGGAAATGAGTGCTAGCAGGGTTGAAGGTTTTGCTCAGTGCACAGTGTGTCACATGTATGCAAAATTGGTGCAACAGCTCCAAGATGGATACCGCTGTGACAGATGTGAGCAGGTTGCCCTTCTGGAAGCTCGTATTAGAGATCTGGAGGAGCAAGTTGCAACACTGGGTAGAAATGACAACCTTGAAAGGGGTCCTCTGCTCGCTGAGCAAGTGGTCAGTAAGGTTGATGTGGAGGGTGGAGGGGAAAGTCAGGATTATCAGATAGGGAGATGGGTTAATGCAGTTAGAGGGAGTGGAAGGGGCGTGAAGAAAGGGAAGGCCAGTCCTGTATTTGTGCATCAAAACAAATTTGCCAAGTTGGGTGATGATGTGGAGGTGGCAAACACAGAGGTGGCAGCCCTAGATGTTACTGCTACCCCTAACAGCCGGGAGAGCAACCCATCTAGTAGAGGTGGGGAGGGGAGTGCAGGTAGGCCTAGACAGTTGGTGGTAATAGGGGATTCTATAATCAGAAGGACTGATAGAATAATTTGTCGCCAGGATCGCTTCAACCGAATGGTTTGCTGTCTCCCTGGTGCCAGGGTTCGGCATGTGGTGGACCGGGTGGATAAATTACTGGGAGGGGCTGGGCATGACCCAGCTGTCTTGGTCCACGTTGGAACCAATGACAGTATACATGGAAGGTGGAGGCTCCTTAAGAATCAATTTAAAGAACTAGGCTGCAAGATGAAGGGAAGGACCTCCAAGGTGATATTCTCTGAAATATTGCCTGTGCCATGCGCAACACAGGAAAGGCAGGGGGAGATTAGAGAGCTGAATGCATGGCTAAAGACCTGGTGTAGGAAGGAGGGATTTGGGTTTCTAGAGCACTGGGCTGACTTTTCATTGGGGTGCAGCCTATATGCTAAAGACGGTTTGCACTTGAATGGAAGGGGGTCTGCTGTGCTGGGGGAGAGGTTTATGGGAATGCTGGAGGAGTATTTAAACTAGGATTGAGGGGGGAGGGTGAATTAGAATTACATCGAGCAGACAGGTCAGTTAGTGGTCAGACATTAATGGAGAGTGGAATGGGGATAGATGGGGGGAGGGTTATGGCAGGTGACAAGAAAGTTCCCATGTTGCAAACAGCCATTGGAAATAATAGTGCCATTTGTACTACTATAAATTATATGAAAAACACCAGAGAAAAATGTAACAATACATTTAAGTGTTTGTTCACCAATGCCAGAAGTCTGCCAAGCAAAACAGGTGAGCTGGAAGCTCTGATGCATGAGGAGAGCTATGATGTAATCGGTATTGCTGAAACTTGGCTTCAATCCTCACATGACTGGGCTATTAATATTCCTGGCTATGCTCTCTTTCGGAAAGACAGGGTAAAAAGGAAAGGTGGAGGGGTCTGTCTCTATGTGAGAAGTGACCTCAAAGCAAGCGTGAAAGAGAACCTGGTTGATGGAGCGTGTGATGAGGCAGAAGCATTATGGGTGGAACTGCATACAGATGTGCGTAGTTCAAAATTAATCATTGGAGTTTGTTATAAACCACCCAATGTTAATGAGGAGGTGGAGACTCAGCTCCTTGCACAGATGGAAAGGGCTGCAAGGTCTGGGACGGTGATAATAATGGGGGATTTTAACTACCCAGAAATTGACTGGATTAATGGCACTTCTGGGACAGTTAAAGGACAAAAATTTAAAAACCTATTGCAGGACAATTTTATGGTGCAGTTTATTGAGGCCCCAACTAGGAATGATGCTCTGTTGGACCTGATAATCTCAAACCATGCAGAGCTTATTACTAATGTTCAGATAAAGGAACACCTGGGGAGCAGTGATCATAACATGATTTCATTTAATGTTAACTATAAGCAAGAAATACATACAGGAAATATTAAAACACTAAATTTTAAGAGAGCAAATTTTCCAAGGATGAGGGCTGCTCTCCAGGACTTGGACTGGGAGGGACTATTGGCACATATGAACACAGAACAGAAATGGGAATTCTTCAAAAAGACTGTGTGGAACCTCACTGCAAAGTATGTTCCCATGGGCAATAAGTTTAAAAGGCTAAAAATAAAACCTATGTGGCTCACGGTCAAAGTTAAAAAAGCTATAAACAATAAGAAAGTAGCTTTTAAAAAATATAAAAATGAAGGAACACTAGTGTTGTTTAAATGTTACAAAGAATATAACAGGATATGCAAAAAGGAAATCAAGGATGCAAAAATTCAAAACGAACGACAGATTGCAAAAGATAGTAGGACAAACCCCAAAAAATTCTTTAAATATATTAATAGTAAAAAGGTGAAGTCTGAGCATGTAGGCCCCTTACAAAATAATCTAGAGTGGGTGACTGGGGACAAAGAGAAGGCAAATTTATTAAATGTTTTCTTCAGCTCTGTTTATACAATGGAGCATGGGGGAGCTCATGTCCAAAATGGGGGTGGGAGTGACACAGCCCCAAATCCACAATGGCTCAAAAGTGATATGGTCCAGAAATATTTAGACAGAATAAAGGTGGATAAAGCACCTGGACCTGATGGCATCCACCCACGGATCCTAGGTGAGTTGAGCTCTGTCATTTCAAAGCCACTGTATCTAATATTTAGGGACTCATTAAAGACAGGAATAGTACCACTGGATTGGCGCAGGGCCAATGTGGTGCCCATATTTAAAAAGGGAACAAAGTCTTTACCAAGTAACTATAGACCTGTTAGTTTAACTTCTATAGTTGGGAAGATACTGGAACGTTTAATAAAAGACCACATGGATGAGTTCTTGCAGGAAAAAAACTATTTAAGCAGCAGTCAACATGGATTCATGAAAGACAGAAGTTGTCAGACAAACCTGATTTCCTTTTATGAAGAGGTAAGTAAAACCCTGGACAGAGGCGTGGCTGTGGACGTGATATATTTGGATTTTGCAAAAGCGTTCGATACAGTTCCGCACACACGGCTCATGTGTAAGGTAAGGTCTACAGGATTGGATATATCAGTTTGTAAATGGATAGAAAACTGGCTGAAAGACAGAATTCAGAGAGTCGTGGTTAATGATTCTTACTCTGAATGGTCCAATGTTATCAGTGGTGTACCCCAAGGTTCAGTGCTGGGACCCTTACTTTTCAATATATTTATAAATGATATTGGGTCTGAGATCAAAAGTAACATTTCTGTCTTTGCAGATGACACCAAGCTATGCAGTGGAATAACGTCCTTACAGGATGTCTCCAATTTACAAGCCGACCTCAATGCTCTGTCTGATTGGGCGACTAAGTGGCAGATGAGTTTAATGTAGATAAATGTAAAGTTATGCACTTGGGGGCTAAGAATATGCATGCATCATACATACTAGGGGGAGTACAACTGGGGGGATCTGTAGTGGAGAAGGATCTGGGGGTTTTAGTTGATCATAAGCTCAATAATGGCATGCAATGCCAAGCTGCGGTTTCCAAAGCGAGCAAAGTCCTTTCTTGTATTAAGAGAGGTATGGACTCCAGAGACAGAGATATAATTTTGCCACTGTACAAATCATTAGTAAGACCTCATCTGGAATATGCAGTTCAGTTTTGGGCTCCAGTTCTCAGAAAGGATATAGGAGAACTGGAGAAAGTGCAGAGAAGAGCAACCAAACTGATAAGAGGCATGGAGGAGCTCAGCTATGAGGAAAGATTAGAAGAACTAAATCTATTCACTCTTGAGAAGAGGAGAATTAGGGGGGATATGATCAACATGTACAAATATATAAGAGGTCCATACAGTGAACTTGGTGTTGAGTTATTCACTTTACGGTCATCACTGAGGACAAGGGGGCACTCTTTACGTCTAGAGGAAAAGAGATTTCACCTCCAAATACGGAAAGGTTTTTTCACAGTAAGAGCTGTGAAAATGTGGAACAGACTCCCTCCAGAGGTGGTTCTGGCCAGATCAGTAGATTGCTTTAAGAAAGGTCTGGATTCTTTCCTAAATGTACAGAATATAACTGAGTACTAAGATTTGTAGGTAAAGTTGATCCAGGGTAAATCCGATTGCCTCTCGGGGGATCAGGAAGGAATTTTTTCCCCTGCTGTAGCAAATTGGATCATGCTCCGCTGGGGTTTTTTGCCTTCCTCTGGATCAACTGTGGGTATGAAGTTGGGTGTATAGGATTTTACTGTGTTTTTTTATTTTGTTTTTTGTGGTTGAACTGGATGGACTTGTGTCTTTTTTCAACCTGACTAACTATGATAGCTGTGCAGGAATGGCTGTTCCTAAGTAAGAAATAGAGCTCTGCCTCCATTGAAATGAAAAATTAGATTTAAGGATGTTGAGGATTGATTGAGGTAGAGATATGTTTAAAGCTTCCGTTTTAGATAGGTTTAATTTATAGTTGCTAAACCTACCAAACCTGGCCAATTCTTGCAAAATAGACGGGATACTTGTATGGGGATGGGTTACGTAAAGGAGCAGGTCGTCTGCATATAGAGATAATTTACAGTTGGAAGATGGTGTTTGTATTCCTCTTATACTAGGATTTCTTCTAAGTGCCTGGGCCAGGTGTTCTATAACCAACACAAAGAGGAGAGGGGATAAGGGGCAGCCTTGTCTAGTACCATTCCCGATCGACACCGTGCCTGACTGAACACCTTTCACCAGCACAGTGGCGTGAGGGGAAGTGTACAAGGACATAATGCGAGATAGCATCTTCGGTCCCAACCCTATCTGAGTGAGTGTAGCTTGCAAAAAAGGCCAGCTGACCCGGTCAAATGCCTTCTCTGCATCACAGGAGAGAAGGCACGCCTGTATCCGGTGGTTTTGAACATAACTAATCAGATGGAGAGTCTTGGTGGTGTTGTCCCTGGCTTCACGGCCAGGGACAAACCCCACCTGATCTCCGTGCACAATATTTGAAAGAAATGGCGCGAGGCGGTCTGCGAGAATTTTTGCAAATAACTTTAGGTCGACATTCAGGAGGGATATCGGCCTATAGTTAGAGCACTGGGAATGGTCTTTGCCTGGCTTAGGAATAACCACTATCTGTGCCAGTAAAAGAGAGGGAGACAAAAAACATTGTTCACTAATGTTATTGAAAGCCTTCGCTAAAAGAGGGGCCAGTTGTGTTCCAAATGTTTTATAAAAACGGGAAGTGAACCCGTCCGGGCCAGGGCTTTTACCGTTTTTTAATTCTTTGATGGTAGATAAAAAATCGATGAATTAGAACAACCTCTTACTGACATTGGAGTCCGTTGTTACAATGGATGGGAGTGAGGTTTCAGTAATATAGGCAGACATATCTGTTGGTAGACCGCTATGGTCCGGTGGAGATAGGGGTCTGGGGAGGAAGGTTATAAAGATCTGAGTAATATTGGCGGAATTCCTCTGCAATTGCAGAGCTAGCCGTCAGTTTACCCTTACTCCTAGAGGAAATGAACGAGATATGTTTCCTAGTCTGGGGCGAGTTTAATACATTTGCCAGTCGTTTACCACATTTATTAGCCTGGGAATAATATGAAAATCGTCCTTTGTCTCTAGCCACCAGAGATCGATCTGCAATAATCTGCAGTAAATCCTGACGGGCGTTAGCCAGATCCACAGTTTTGGATGCATCAGGGGAACGCTTATTAGAGTCCTCCAAAGAAGCAATGATCGTCAAGAGGCGATTGGTATCTGTCTGCCGTTTTTTTTTTAATCTGGAACCATGTTTAATAAACGTGCCTCGTAGAACACATTTAAGTGCTTCCCATTTTATGAGTGGATTAGTGTCATCGTTTGTATGATCGATAATAAAGTTTGTGATAGTCTGAGTAATATCGGCAATGCAGACTGAGTCTGTCAATAAATTGTCATTAAGCCTCCAGGAGGTTTTGAGTTTATGAGGAGGTACTTTTCCCAAGGTCATATGAATAGGTGCGTGGTCTGACCATAATGTGAGGCCAATCGAAGTAGTAGGGGAAAAGTCCAACAGCGACTGGGAAATAAGTATATAATCCAGTCTGCTGTAGGATAAGTGTGCAGGGGAGAAATATGTATAGTCCCTGGCAGAGGGATGGAGTACTCTCCACACGTCTACCAGGGAGAGGTCAGAAAATAAAGTGCGCAGCCTGGTGGTGGTAGCCAGAGAAAGCGAGGACTTACCATTTGATGTATCTAGGCGGGGTATTAGAGCAACGTTGAAGTCACCTCCAAGAATCATGTTGGTTAAACTGAACTTCCTCAGGCGGGAGAGCATGGTGGTAAAAAATGGCAACTGGTCCTGGTTAGGAGAATATACATTAATCACCGTGTATATGACTTTTTTATAGGACAATTTAAAAAAAATAAATCTTCCGGCAGTATCTATATAGGAGTCTAAGATGTCTGGCATGAAGGAAACATGAAAAAAAATAGAGACCCCTTTGGACTTCGATGTAGGATTAGTACTATGGAACCCAGTAGGATATTGTTTATAAAAAAATTTAGGGATTGAGCCTAGTCTAAAGTGTGTCTCTTGTAAGAGGAGAATTTGTGTGTGGAATTTATGAAAATGATACATAATCTGTCTCCTCTTCTCCGGGGCATTCAGGCCTCTACAGTTCAGAGAGGATACGGTTAGGTAAGCGGAAGCGGCCATACGAAAAAGAGAGAAAAAAGCTCAACAAGAAACCAATAATTACTTACCGAAAGGGGATTCGCCGACTCCAAGGTAAAGAAGGAAGGAATATAGTGAGAGAGAAGAAAGAAGAGAAGAAAAAAAAATAGGGCCTAAGTGGCCAATCTAATCTTGTTGCTAGCAACATTTCAGCCAATCCCACAGAGGGAGCTGAGAATCCTAAATGGGGTACCGTAATCCTCACACAGAGAGGGAAACAACCCACACACACCGCATCCCAAAAAGAAGAAAAAACAAAAATACAAAATCTGATGCAAAACAAAATATAATACCAACAGCAACTAATGTTGCAGCAAATGCTACAAAGGTGAAATTATAACCCAGGTAATGATGGTTATCACGTCACCACAGAGGTGGGATGATAACCCGGACAATGATGGTCACCACGTCACCCCAGAGGAGGCTTAGGTGACTCGGCTCGGTGTGATCGTGGTTTCTTAGATTTAGTCTTCCAAATAGAGGGAAGCTGAAGTCTCGGGGGTACTGCCCGCAAAGGCCAATCGTGTATGGCGATCTGAGGTAGTTCAAATGTTCCTACGAACTTGGGGAGATCTTCCAAAGTACGAAAATATGCAGATTTGCCCTCATGGAATGCGGTTAACTGAAAGGGGAACCCCAACGATATTTAATATGTTTAACACAGAGGGCTTCGGTGAGGGGCTTCAAGGCCCGGCCTAAGTCTAGGGTTAATTTTGAGACGTCTGGTAAGAGATGTATTTGAGCTTCATCAATTTGGATGGATTCCTGCTTGCAGGCTGCTTGCATAATAGCATCTTTAACTGCATAGAAATGAACCCTGCAGATCACGTCTCTCGGGTGCTCTAGGTTTGGGTTTTTGGGACCCAATGCTCTATGTACTCGGTCGAGCTCCATTGGAGCTTCTTTATCTTTCTGAAGCAGATTGTTAAAGATGGCGGTGATCACTGAAGCCAGATCTTTAATTTCGATCGACTCGGGGAGGCCACGCACGCGGATGTTATTGCGTCTCGCTCTATTCTCCTGGTCGTCTTGAGCTAACATAAGCTGCTGAATCTGAGCAGAGTGATCGTTCAGTGTAGCTTCATGAGTTTGTAAGGTAGTCACGGTGTCCTCTACACTTTGCTCCAGGTCTTCTAGCCTATTGGTAACATCCCTGCGAAGTTCAGATATCTCCTGTTTATAAGAATGCTCCATGCGCTGAACAAATGCCTCAAAGTCGTGCATGGTGGGCAATCTATCCCAATCTGTTTGTGGGTGACGGGGGTCTGGGGAGTGACCAGTAGAGCGGGCTGAGCCATCATCTGAGTCAGGGGGAGAGAGCACTCTCTGCCTCGTTTTCATACCTGTAGTTTGGCGCTGTGAGCGTTGTTGTGTGGACGAGCCATGTGCTCCATGCGAACCACGCGACCCATGCGATACATGTGGTGCCTCATGAGGAACCGTAGAACGACCTGAGGCCATCTCTGCTAAGGGCGCGCTCCGCTGGTCTGGTCTCAGGCGGGAGAAAAAAAAAAAGGTGCCATAAACAGTTGTGCCCCTTCCAATACTAAGATAATCATGTAAATCTGGCATTTCCTGAGGGCCACAATTGGGCACCACGAGTGCCAACAATGGAGGTTGGCTTCTATAAACATGGTCATTGTTATGGAAGCTGTATCAAAAGTCACACCCGAGCCAGGCTTGGGAATGGACTGGTGAATGGATATGTTAAAGAGGAGATATACCTCCTCTTTAACAAATCCATTCACAAGTCCATCACCAATGCTGCGTTCCAATGGTTTCTTCTTTACTACTTCATCCAGAACTCAGATACCCTAAGATAGGAAATGTGATACTGGCAGGATCAGCAAGTGAAATTAAAAATAAAAAAATTAAAGAAAACAAATTAAGTCATTGGATTGCTAAACTATAATTTATTCCCATTTTTTTTTTCATTGGGATTTAATACAACTTTAATGTTACATACTCCTGTGCCTGGTGCCATGGCCTTTTTCATGCCTCCATTACTTTTATCATTGCAGCACTTGCTTTACCTTCATCAATCCTGGCCATCAATTTCTATACAATGAACAAAACATTAACAATAACATAACAATGGTATCTACCCTGAATAGTCTGAGCCTACACCAGAAAGACAATAGACAGAGGAGACACAGGGAACAATAGTGATGGGATACGGTGTATATAGTAAACACAACAAACAATAGTACAGGTGACCCTCCAGGAAGACAATATGAATACTAAACACTGGAAGTATTACGCTAATGACTATCACACCCAATTTAACAGACAATGTTAGGGGGGGTAGTATTCCTCAAAAGTCAATCTCATCTAACAAAAAAATGTAGTAATTGCTAATAATTGATATTTAAAAAAATCCAATAAAGCTTTATCTGATTCTCTGGCCACATACACAGCTCCATACCCTAGAACTTTTATAACAATGTAAAGAAAGACCAAAACTAATCTGCTTGTGACAATTGGAAGTCACTTCTATAGTGAGTCTACACCCGAAAGACAATAGATAGCAGAGACACGGGGGAACAATAGTAATGGGATACGGTGTGTACAGTAATCACAAGAAACAATAGGATATCTACAGTAAATATTAAAAAGTGTTGATCATTTACTTCCCTATTTAAATTCTTCTAACACCCACTATCTAAAAACATTGAGCCTATTTCTCTATGTTGCACTAAAAACTCTCAACCTAGTGTCCTGACATAGTGGGCATTAATTTTGTTACCCAAAATCTATATAAATGCCTAGTCTAAATCTGGCCATAGATGGGTAGAATTTTGAACTCAAATAATTAGGAAACCAATGATCTAAGAAGGTTCATTTTTTTTTAATCATTAGTTGGGTCAAGTCAAAATTTCTGGTCCCCGTTGTTGAAAATGATGCTCGAAGGATCAGAAGAACTTTTTTCTTGAACAAATTATTTTCCAACACCATATGGGGTCTTCGTTCAGTAAAGTCTATTCATTCCAAAATCAAATGTTTAATGCAAACTAAATCTTTTGAACAACTTTCCATTTTTTTTTAGAATGTTTTTATGATTTTTTATTATGACTTTTCCTAAAAAAACAACACATTATTTTATTATTAATCCACTTTATTTTAGTATTTTTTTTCGAATAAACAAACTTTTCTTACACATAAAAAACACTGAGATATTGTCATCAAATATAAATTTATCCCATTAACCACCCACAACCCCTCCCCCCATCCCACCTCCCATCTCATTTAGAATAAAAATTATTTTCCCCCAACTTATTTTTAAACCATTGTCCTCTCTAGCATTAATGAAAATGGAAGGTAGAGGGCGCTCAACCACACAATAGTGATTGTGAAATGTGGAATACCACACAACACTGTGCAACAATTAATAATAAAAATAAGTTTCCAAAAGCATATGTGAACAGTGATTGCTGAAACAATATAAATCAATATACAGCAGAAATGTCCCACACAGATGTGCATGAATACGCAGATTCCTCTGCAGTGTAAGCAAAAAACACTGAAGTTCACTATGTTAAACACCAAAAAAATAAAAATAAAAAAATAGAGTCCCAATAGCATGCATAGAAAGCCAAACGAATCTTGACAATTGCTGTGATCTTCCTAGTGGAGAAAAGTAGAAAATGCCACCACCATACTTTTCAAATTTCACTTGTTTCCACCCAAGGTGCTTTGTATATAAAGTGCTCTTACCAGAGCCTGTTGACCACTTTACTTAAAAAGATGGTCATACGGGCTAGTGCAGGATTGTGCCTACACACACATGGATATGGACTATTGAATCTCGTTTCCAGGCGTTCCAGATAAGGATGATATGCAAAAAAAGAGAACCGGTAGACGCCGATAGCGTAATAACGTTTTAATAATAAAAACAACTAAAAACAACGGAAAGCCAAATGGCCTCTTACTTTAAAAGTGCCTACCCGGCACTGGGACTGCAGGCCTGTCACCGCCAATCTGCGGTTCAAAACTTGGTTTATCAGGATCGGATACCACCGCCGTAGTTCCACCATAAACTCCTTCCTGTCAGCTTCACCAGAGCGGGGGGGCGTCTCGTGACCAGGACTGCCTCCAACGTCCGTTTCGATTACTCGTCTTCATCGAAACGGACGTTGGAGGCAGTCCTGGTCACGAGACGCCCCCCCGCTCTGGTGAAGCTGACAGGAAGGAGTTTATGGTGGAACTACGGCGGTGGTATCCGATCCTGATAAACCAAGTTTTGAACCGCAGATTGGCGGTGACAGGCCTGCAGTCCCAGTGCCGGGTAGGCACTTTTAAAGTAAGAGGCCATTTGGCTTTCCGTTGTTTTTAGTTGTTTTTATTATTAAAACGTTATTACGCTATCGGCGTCTACCGGTTCTCTTTTTTTGCATATCATCCTTATCTGGAACGCCTGGAAACGAGATTCAATAGTCCATATCCATGTGTGTGTAGGCACAATCCTGCACTAGCCCGTATGACCATCTTTTTAAGTAAAGTGGTCAACAGGCTCTGGTAAGAGCACTTTATATACAAAGCACCTTGGGTGGAAACAAGTGAAATTTGAAAAGTATGGTGGTGGCATTTTCTACTTTTCTCCACTAGGAAGATCACAGCAATTGTCAAGATTCGTTTGGCTTTCTATGCATGCTATTGGGACTCTATTTTTTTATTTTTATTTTTTTGGTGTTTAACATAGTGAACTTCAGTGTTTTTTGCTTACACTGCAGAGGAATCTGCGTATTCATGCACATCTGTGTGGGACATTTCTGCTGTATATTGATTTATATTGTTTCAGCAATCACTGTTCACATATGCTTTTGGAAACTTATTTTTATTATTAATTGTTGCACGGTGTTGTGTGGTATTCCACATTTCACAATCACTATTGTGTGGTTGAGCGCCCTCTACCTTCCATTTTCATTATCACAATTCAGTATTGTTCTTTGAGGAGCAGCTTATTTAGTTTAATTTAGTACTTATTTATATTTGGCGCGGAATTTTCTATTCTACACTCTCTAGCATTAAACCTGGGAGTTTCTAGCCATTTATTTTTTTTTATTTTATTTTTTTCAAATCTATTACCGTTTTCATTCCTCATATAAGCCAATCTCTCCATCCTTATTGTGTTATTGACCAAACTCTGCCTTTCTGTTGTTTACATAAAAATTACATCTAACCAAGTTTTATTTTCATTATATCTAACCAAGTTTTCAGAACAGCTTTTGAATGCACAAACTACAGATTTGGCTGACCTAGAACAATCGTGTATATATTCAGTAATGTAAATATCATGCTAACATAATGTTCTGGGTGAATGACAAACCTAGTATTGAAGAAATTATCAGGATGTTTGGAGATGAATATCTAAAAAAAAAAAAAAACATGGCAGCCCCAATATTTCTCTCTGACAGATTATTTTATTATTCTTCAAATTACATTTATGCTGATTACATTTTATAATCATTTTTTTTTCAATGAAGTCCTTTTTAAACTGAACTCATTGGCGTAAGATTACTGGAGATAAGACAGAATAGTAATAAAACAAAAATATAAAAGAACCGACAGATAATGTTATAATGTTTTTTTTTCTCAATAATTATACGGTTAGTATTCCCTCTTGTATTAGTTATTCAGTCTATAATTATATTCTAAAACAAAAAGAATTTCCCATTGTATGGTTAATATGGCAGAAAGTTTAATTTCAGTAAAGTTTTAAAGTATCTGGGTTTCACCTTACTTAATCCTATCACCTATTCTCTAGAAAATCTGTTTATATGCAAATCAGCAAGAACAATGTGGGGTTGTTTACATAACATTTCCTTTAGAAGTCAGCCAATGGAAAGCCTCCATTCTCTGCATTTCCCGCCTATCTCCCTTATAAAAAGTGGCCTTTCCCTCCTCTGATCAGTGACTACTTCCAGAGATTCCAGAATACTCATCTACTACAGCATAGCTGGAGATTTGGTGAAGTTGTTCGGTGTTGATCTGCAGTGGAACCCGAATACTCAGAGTAACCGATTTTGATTTGTTTCACAGCTGAATCCTCCCCCACATTAAGGTAAGGTCACTTTCATCTAACCAATCAATGGATGTTTCTCTTTAACCAATCAGTATCTCTTATTGGTCATCCTTATGATATTGTTACTCTTTTCAAGGCAGTATCTGCCAGAAATATTGGGGTCACCAAGATGCTGCTGGCTGCAGATACAACTTTTCATCAGTGCTGACTAATTTTTATTCCTTCCCGAAGGAAATGTAATAAACATTGGTCTTTTGGCCACCAGTTACTGAGAAGGCCACTGCACACAACTGAACTACTAACTATTGGATACATATCGTACCACATATTTATTTATTGCTATATATCTTGGATATTATATTTATTTTCAACTTGATCAAGTTATAGCTTTGCCTAATAATTTTCTTGTTTATAAATAGATTGCTGGCTTTCCATATTCAGTTCCTTTAAATGTACTCCATAAATTTCTGTTGTTGTGTTCAAGTTCTATATTTAATGTCCAAACTTTATTCTTGAGTCATATACATATAGATGTGGAGGTCTATTGAGCATTTCATATCTATAGGTATATAACTAACTCTAACAGTACTCATATTTGACAATTTTCTTATAGTTTCTCTTTAAAAATTGTATTTTCTGCCTAATAATTTAACAATTTATTGTAACCAATAATGTGACAAAAGTCTTTTTTTTTTCTCTAGGACACAATGGCCTCCATTGCCCATAATGTGGAACATGTTCTGGATAGAATGGTATCCTTCTATTCACAGAGACTACGGCAGGTAGACGTACAGAAGTACTTCCTCTTGGGGAAGGAGCTTGGAAAAGGTGGATATGGAAGAGTAATCCTGGCAAACGACAAGAAAACAGGTCAGTGAATTAATCTAATCACCATTTTGATACCCTCTACAAATATTTGTGTATATCTATGTAAATTTTATCTAGAATATAATTTCTTCAAGACGTCATTAATTGTAGACTCAATCTAAAATATAAGGAGCAGTAACGTAGAATCGCTGATAAACACAGGTAACGAAGAATAACAGGTAGAGTATATGCAGTCAGAGAACATGGCCCAATTATAGAATTTATTACATCTCTATAAATAAAAAATGTATAAAACATTAAAACACGTTGGTAAGATTATTCAGGTAACTAAGCATTGGGCTGACTCAGAGGAGTTATGCAAGTATCAAAATGCCTTGAGTGGGTACATACATGTCTGGAGGAGGGGGCATTCCTAGACAGGCTGTATTTGCATGTAGCCAGTCCTAGATAATGACCACATGTTCTTTTTTTTCCCCACAGGTCAAAGAATGGCTTTGAAGTTCATAGATAAAAGCAGAAACAGTCAGGAGTCTTACCTTCGCGAGTTCAGCATTGCATCCTTACTTTCGTCTCATCCCAACATCATCGGATGCTTTGAGGTTTTCTTCAAAACCACTTTCAACTTGGTGTTTGCCCAGGAACTGGCTCCTGTTGGTGACCTGTTCTCTCTGATTATACCACATGTAAGTACAGTTCATTAATGTATATGTATGGCGGAATTAGTATTTCTCTTAGAGTTGGATAGAAGTACAGAATGAGGAGTTAAAGGATAAGTTCACCTTTTCAGGAAACATAATGCAATTTTTTTTGCAGGTAAAAAAAAAACTGGACAGCTAGCGGGTGTTAAAGATTCCCCACTAGCTGACACAGTCGGGATCAGGGAGATGTGGGGCTGGTGCATTCATAACATGATATACTCTGAATATGGATTTTTACATGTAATGAAAGGTGAACTAATCCTTTTAAAAATTAAAACTCCTGTCAGTCATTTTGGAGGAGATTTCCCTTCACCTCCCCTCCTAGAGATGCAACGGGAAGTGAGAAGAAGCTTTTTTAGTGGACATTAGTACAGGTGTCCATGTTGGAAGATTTATACTTAACTTTTGTTCTGACAACTTTAATATTTAGAATGTTCTATCACTTATATAAGGCGAATACATACGCATATGACAAAGAATTCATCTCTAGACTTAACCTACAAAAAGTTATGACTATACATACATTTTACCCGTTTCTGAATATGTATTATGAATGTCTCCTTATATTCCCCCTACTGTATTTAACATCTATTGTGTTTTGATCTCATTTTTTTACTGTTTAGGTGGGAATTCCAGAAGATGCTGTAAAGAGATGTGCTGTTCAGATCTCCAGTGCCCTCGAATTCATAGCAGAGAAAGGACTTGTGCACATGGATCTGAAGCCAGAAAATATTTTGGTGTTTGATAAGGAGTGTCATTGCATCAAGATCACAGACTTTGGCTTTGCTAAGGTCAGAGGGACAGTGATAAGATCCATGTGTGGCAGCAAATACTACATGGCCCCAGAGATGTGTGCCATGACCATTTCAGGTGGATTGGTTGTAGATGGCAGCCTTGATGTTTGGGCGTTTGGGGTCATCATCTACTGCTTACTTACAGGAAAGTCTCCATGGCGGTTGGCCAGCCTTGATGATGATGGATATAAACGTTTTGTTGAATGGCAAAACAATGTCAAGATGAATAACCCTCCTGAAGCATGGAGAAAGATTCCCACTAAGATACAAAGGATGTTTAATGGTCTTTTGGCAATTGATTACTCCAAAAGAAGTCCCAGTACCAAAGTCCTTAAATACATAAGGGGAAGCTGGAAAGAAGAACCTGCAGATTCAGCTAAACGAAAAGAGGATGAAGATCCTATTGAAATGAATTCTTCTGAACAATCTGAGGACTCATTGGCTTCTCACCTGAGCACTTCACAGAGCTCCAGTGTTTCCATCACATCTACACTCAACTCCATGTCTTCTTCCCTTTTGACAAGAAACACTTCTGGATCTTAGTCTGAGATGTCTCCAGAGGCAGAAGTAGACATTGGGTAAAGAAAATTGGTGAGAGGTGGCACGTCTGAAACAACATCACATTTACTCAGGTATGTGACTTTCTTGAGGAAATACATAGCTCATTATATTTTATGTGTCTTTAGGCAGTATTTTACTGCCTTTAGGCAGTATCGACGGCAGTCCAGCCGTCCTAACATGTCCAGTAAGCCTCAGGGTCAGGCACAGGGCAACAGGAGGCCCTGGATCCGCAAGCCGGGCAAACCTGCCCCTAAGGCATCCTTATGAAGTGTTGCCCCCGCTCTCTCGGGTGGGGGGAAGACTCCAAGGTTTTGCGCCTGCTTGGCAGAAGGGGGTATCCGACGAATGGGTCCTTTCAACCATTTTGCGGGGTTACTAGCTGAAGTTTCTGGGGTTTCCCCCTCCTCGCTTTCTGCTGTCAAATCTGCCAGGAGACCCCGGAAAGCGAAGGTCTCTCTTGATGGCCCTGGATCGACTCTTGCTCCAGGGAGTGATTGTGGAGGTACCAGTTCAGGAACAAGGACTAGGGTTCTACTCGAACCTCTTTATTGTTCCAAAGCCGAATGGCGATGTCAGGCCAATCTTGGATTTGAAAGGTCTAAACCAGTATCTAAGGGTCCGATCATTTCGAATGGAGTCTATTCGATCTGTGGCTGCCGCTTTACTTGCAGAAGATTTTTTAGCATCCATAGACATAAAGGACGCTTACCTTCATGTCCCTATTTTTCCAGGGCATTACAAGTTTCTGCAGTTTGCTATAGGCCCATGCCACTTTCAATTCATGGCTCTTCCATTTGGGTTGGCCACGGCTCCTCGGGTCTTCACGAAGGTGCTGGCACCCTTGTTAGCCAACCTAAGGGCACAGGGGATCGCCATCTTGTCTTACCTGGACAATCAATTGTTAGTAGATCATTCAGTCCCAGGTTTAAATCAAGGCGTGCAGCTTACGCTTCAGTATCTGGAGTTCTTCGGTTGGGTCATAAACAGGGACAAGTTAGCCTTGGAGCCAACAAAGAAATTGGAGTATCTCGGCATGTTCCTCGATACCCACCTCCAGAGGGTTTTCTTGCCCCAGGCAAAGATTGGTTCCATAAGGGAACTAATTCTCTCTGTGCTAGGCAAGGAGAGACCATCAGTCCGCCTCTGCATGCGCCTGATGGGAAAGCTGGTGGCAACTTTCGAGGCGGTACCTTATGCACAGTTCCATACAAGACAGTTGCAGAGGGCCATCTTGTCGGCCTGGAACAAGAGGTTGCAGGCATTGGACTACCCGATGATTCTGTCCCCGTCAGTTTGACGGGCTCTAGGGTGGTGGTTAGTGCCCCAGAATGTACAGAAGGGTTAATCCTTCAGAAAGGTTTCTTGGAGAGTAATCACAACGGACGCCAGCCTGTCAGGTTGGGGGGTAGTTATGGGGGAGCTTTCCCTACAGGGGAAATGGTCAAGGTCAGAAAGTTTGCTTCCCATCAACTTGTTAGAGATCCGTGCAGTTCACCTAGCCCTGAAGGCTTGGACAACCGAGTTGCAGGGATTCCCAATCAGGGTGCAGTCCGACAATGTCACGGCTGTGGCATATATAAACCATCAGGGGGGCACCAGGAGTCGGGCTGCACAAACAGAGGTAAATCAGATCCTCACTTGGGCGGAGACCCACGTTCCGTGCATCTCGGCAGTTTATATCCCAGGCATAGAGAATTGGCGGGCCGATTATCTCAGTCGGCAACAGCTTGTGCCAGGGGAATGGTGTCTTCGTCCCGCAGTCTTCCAGGAGATATGCCAAAGATGGGGCACCCCGGATGTGGACCTTATGGCATCAAGGTTCAACACCAGGTTGAGGAGATTTGTGTCTCGAACAAGGGATCTCTGGGCGTGCGAGATGGATGCGCTGGTATGCCCTTGGACGCAGTTCTCCCTTCTGTACACCGTTCCTCCTCTTCAGCTGTTGCCCCAGTTACTCCGGAGGATCCGGACAAAAAACAAACCGGTCATTCTAGTGGCTCCAGCTTGGCCCCACAGGGCATGGTTTTCCCTCATTGTAAGGATGGCGGTAGGGGAACCTTGGTCACTCCCGCTCCGGCCAGATCTACTGTCACAGGGGCCGATCTTCCACCCTTCTTTAAAGTCGCTAAGTTCGACGGCCTGGTGATTTAATCCCATTTCCTGAGTAAGAGGGGTCTTTCCAACCCAGTGATATCTACTCTTATCAGCGCCAGGAAACCAGTTTCTAGACTGATTTATTATAGGGTGTGGAAGGCTTACTTAACCTACTGTGAAGCCAGAGGTTGGCATCCACGAAGGTTTTTCATTGGCAGGGTCTTAGATTTTCTCCAGCAGGGAGTGCGGCTGAAGCTGGCTGTTAGCACCATTAGGGGGCAGGTCTCTGCCTTATCCATTTTCTTTCAGAGGCCATTGGCTACCCATTCCCTGGTCAAGTCCTTTATGCAGGGGGTTTTACGCATTAATCCTCCGATCAAGCAACCGTCTTACCCTTGGGACCTAAACTTGGTCCTTTCTGTTTTACAAAGACAGCCGTTTGAACCCTTGAATAAGATTCCATTAATCTTATTAACCAGGAAGCTAGTATTTCTGGTAGCCATGGTGTCCGCTACAAGAGTTTCGGAGCTAGCTGCGCTTTCTTGTGAAGAACCATTCTTGGTCCTACATAAAGACAGGGTCGTGTTACGACCCCACCTACCTTCCTACCGAAGGTAGTGTCCGGGTTTCACTTAAACCAGGACTTGATCCTTCCTCCCTTCTTTCCTAATCCGGTTTCCCGGTTGGAAAGGTCTTCACATACCGTGGATTTGGTTAGGGCTATCAGGCTCTATATCAGGGCTACTGCCCAGGTTAGGAAGACTAATTTCCTGTTTGTTCTGCCAGACGGGCCCAGGAAGGGCCAAGTGACCTCTAAGGCCACAATTTCTAGATGTATTTGGCAGACAATCTCTCAGGCCTATGGCCTAAAAGGGAAAGATCCTCCGGTATCAGTGAGGGCTCATTCTACCAGGGCTGTGGGCACTTCTTGGGCTGTTCATCATCAGGTCCCCATGGCTCAGGTCTGTAGGGCAGCAACCTGGTCGTCTGTTCACACGTTCACAAAATGTTACCATTTGGATGTTAGGGGGAACACGGACATGGCCTTCGGGCATGCTGTACTGCAGGCTGCAGTATAGGTGGTTTCGTCTGGTGGCTCCCAGGTTTTTTTGCACTTGCATGTTCCCCCCCCCCTCAGGTGGCATTGCTGTGGGACATCCCACTTAGTAATTAATGAACCAGCTCTGTGTCCCGTGATGTACGATAGAGAAAAAGGTATTTTTATAACAGCTTACCTGTAAAATCCTTTTCTTGTAGTACATCACGGGACACAGAGCACCCGCCCCTCTTGGGGAGTATTTGGATTACTTTTCTACAAAACTGAGGTACTTCCTGTAAGGGAGGGGGTTATATAAAGAGGGGACTTCCTGTTTGAGAGTGCCAGTGTCCATCACCTGAAGGTAGACTATATAACCCACTTAGTAATTAATGAACCAGCTCTGTGTCCCGTGATGTACTACAAGAAAAGGATTTTACAGTTAAGCTGTTATAAAAATCCCTTTTTTCTTTGTTCCTCCCCATCTTTTCCTCTCCCTTCCATGTATTCTCCTTTTTTATTCCTTCTCTTACTCCCTGGTGGGGAGTATGGAATCATTGGCGGTGCTGGCGGGAAGTTGGGATTCAGTGGCAGTGCTGGCGGGGAGTTGGGATCAGTGGCAGTGCTGGCGGGGAGTTGAGATCAGTGGCAGTGCTGGCGGGGAGTTGGGATCAGGGGCAGTGCTGGCGGGGAGTTGGGATTCAGTGGCAGTGCTGGTGGGGAGTTGGGATCAGCCAACTTAGGTGCTCTTGATCAAGGTCATCTGCTGATCTGAGAACTGTAGTGGGGACTTTTAAAGGCAACTCTAATTACAGGTAGTGTTACTGCAGGTCGGCTCCCCTGCGCGAGAGCCAGTAGCTATACGTCGGCTCTAGCGGAGGCCACCGCTCGCTCCCGTGCACGTGCCTGGCGAGTGCAATCACCACCGGGCACCCACAATCGCTCGTTACAGAGCGGGGACCCGGATCTGTCATACAATGTATGAACAGAAGATCAGTCATTTCCCCATGTCAGTCCACCCCCCCTTCAGTTGGAACACACCCAGACAACATACTTAACCCCTTCCCCGCCCCCTAGTGTTAACCCCTTTACTGCCAGTGGCATTTTTATAGTAATCCAATGCATTTTTATAGCACTGATCGCTATAAAAATTCCAATGGTCCCAAAAATGTGTCAAAAGTGTCCGAAGTGTCCGCCATAATGTCGCAGTACCGAAAAAAAATCGCTGATCGCTGCCATTACTAGTAAAAAAAAAAATATTAATAAAAATGCCATAAAAATGCTCCCTATGTTGTAAACGCTATAAATTTTGCGCAAACCAATCAATAAAAGCTTATTGCGATTTTTTTACACGAAAAATATGTAGAAGAATACGTATCGGCCTAAACTGAGGAAAAAAAATGTTTCTTATATATATTTTTGGGGGATGTTTATTATAGCAAAAAAGTAAAAAATATTCATTTTTTTCAAAATTGTCACTCTATTTTTGTTTATAGAGCAAAAACTAAAATCCGCAGAGGTGAATACCACCAAAAGAAAGCTCTATTTGTGGGGAAAAAAGGACGCCAATTTTGTTTGGGAGCCACGTCGCACGACCGCGCAATTGTCAGTTAAAGCGACGCAGTCCCGAACTGTAAAAACCCCTTGGGTCTTTAGGCAGCATATTGGTCTGGGGCTTAATTAGTTAAAGCGACGCAGTGCCGAATCGCAAAAAGTGCTCTGGTCTTTGACCAGCAATATGGTCCGGGGGTTAAGTGGTTAACATATCCATTCACAAGTCCATCACCAATGCTGCTTTCCAATGGTTTCCTTTTTACTACTTCATCCAGAACTCAGACACCCTATGACACGAAATGTGATACTGGCAAGACCAGCAGGTAAAATAAATTTTTTTTTTTTTTTTAAAAGAATTAAGTCATTGGATTGGTAAACTACAATATATTCCCTTTTTTATTGGGATTTAATATGACTTTAATGTTACATACTCCTGTGCCTGGTGCCATGTACTTCTACATTCCTCCATTTCCTTTATAATTGCAGTACCCGCTTTGCCTTCATCAATCCTGGCCATCAATTTCTATACAATGAACAAAACTTTCAGTAACTACACAACAAATCAAAACTTATCCGATAATAGTTCTGTACACAGGACTGAGTCACAACATTAACAATAACATAACAATGGTATCTACCCTGAATAGTCTGAGCCTACACCCGAGAGACAATAGACAGAGGAGACACAGGGAACAATAGTGATGGGATACGGTGTATATAGTAAACACACCAAACAATAGTACAGGTGATCCTCCAGGAATACAATATGAATACTAAACACTGGCAGCATTACGCTAATGACTATCACACCCAATTCAACAGACAATGTTAGGAGGGTTGTATTCGCCAAAAGTCAATCTCAACTAATAAAAAATAAAGTATGGTAGATGTAATTGATATTTAAAAAAATCAAATAAATATTTATCTGATTTACTGACCACATACACAGCTCCATACCCTAGAACATTTATAACAATGTAAAGAAAGACCAAAACGCTAATCTACTTGTGACAATTGGAAGTCACTTCTATAGTGAGTCTACACCCAAAAGACAATAGATAGCAGAGACAGGGAGAACAATAGTGATGGGATGGGATGCGGTGTGTACGGTAATCACAAGAAACAAAAGGATATCTAAATATTAAAAAGTGGTGATTGTTTACCCTCCCTCTTTAAGTTCTTCTAACACCCACTATCTAAACACAATGGCCCAGATTCTCAAAGGACTTACGACGGCGCAGCGCCATGTACGCCGTCGTAAGTCCTAATCTGGCCCGTCGTATCTATGCGACTGATTCTTAGAATCAGTTACGCATAGATATCCATTAGATCCGACAGGCGTAAGTCTCTTACGCCGTTGGATCTTAACTGCAATTTTTTTTTTGCCCGCTAGGTGGCGCTTCCGTAGATTTCCCCGTCGAGTATGCAAATTAGCTAGATACGCAAATTCCCGAACGTACGCTCGGCCGACGCAGTAAAGTTACGACGTTTACGTTAGGCTTTTCCTGGCGTAAAGTTGCCCCTGGGTCTATGAGGCGCAGCCAATGTTAAGTATGGCCGTCGTTCCCGAAAATTTATAAATTTACGTTGTTTGCGTAAGTCGTCCGTGAATGGTGCTGGACGTAATTTACGTCCATGTCAAAACCAATAACGTCCTTGCGACGTCATTTAGAGCAATGCACGCTGGGATTTTTTAGGGGCGGCGCATGCGCAGTTCGTTCGGCGCGGGGACGCGCTTCATTTAAATGATACACACCCCCTACACTCCAAATTTGAATTCCGCCGGGTGATTTACGTTACGTCGCCGCAACTTTACACGCAAGTGCTTTGTGAATAAAGCACTTGACTTAAAAACTTGCGGCGGCGTAACGTAAATGAGATACGTTACGCCCGCCCGCCCAAATTTACGCCCATCTACAAGAATCTGGGCCAATGAGCCTATTTCTCTATGTTGCGCTAAAAATTCTCAGCCTAGTGTCCTGACATAGTGGGCATTAGATATGTTACCCAAAACATAAAAACATATTGCTAGAGATATCAGATCTTAGAGCGAATTCCTAGTCTAAATCTGGCCACAGATGGGTAGAATTTTGAACAAAAATAATTACGAAACTAATGTTCTAAGAAGGTTCATTTATTTTTCTAATCGTTAGTGGGTTTAAGTCAAAATTTCTGGTCTCTGTCTCTGAAAATGATGCTTGAAGGATCAGAAGAACTTTTTTCTTGAACAAATTAATTTCCAACACTGTATGGGGTCTTCGTCCGGTAAAGTCTATTCATTCCAAAATCAATTGTTAAATGCAAACTAAATCTTTTCAATAACTTTCCAATGTTTTTAGAATGTTCTGAAAATGATTGTATTATTTTTTTTTAATATGACTTTTCCTAAATAAAATCATTTGAAATTCTATGCATCTAAGGCCAGGTTTAGCGACCTTCAAACAAAATCATTTTGGAGGGAAAATGACATATGTGTAGGTGTGACATGGTCTCCAAAGGTTAAGTTATGCATTCCTAAAAGGCTGTCCACACCCATTGTATATCTAACCAATCCTTTGATTTGGATATTTGGAAAACAAAGAGATTTTGATCCCATTGTCTAGACCAGTGGTTCCCAACCCTGTCATCAAGTACCCCCAATGGGCCATGTTTTGGGAATTTTTCTTAGATAAAATAGCTGTCCAAAATACCATGACATTGACTCTGATTTAAAGCACCTGTTCAAAATAAAGGAAAACCTGCAAACATGGCCTGTTGGGGGTACTTGAGGATGGTTGAGAACCACTGGTCTAGATATCTACCTAGTCACCAATTTTTGTTCAAAACAGTCTGTGATAAAACTCTCAGTCAAATCTTACACATTCTAGCATACAGTATCACCTATAATTAATACAAGATTCCCCATTAACAGCTTACATTCAAATTAAACAACTCCTATTTATCTTCAGAACATGGACATAAAAGCAGACATTACCAACCACACTGATCAAACTAACTAAAATATATTTATAATTATAAGATTATCTGTTAATTGAGATTTCACATTAAACACAAATTGATACACAAGAACTTTTTTCTTGAACAAATTAATTTCCAAACACTGTATGGGGTCTTCGTTCGGTAAAGTCTATTCATTCCAAAATCAAAAGTTAAATGCAAACTAAATCTTTTCAACAACTTTCCAATGTTTTTAGAATGTTCAGAAAATGATTGTATGATTTTTTTTTAATATGACTTTTCCTAAATAAAATCATTTGAAATTCTATGCATCTAAGGCCAGGTTTAGCGACCTTCAAACAAAATCTTTTTGGAGGGAAAATGACATATGTGTAGGTGTGACAGGGTCTCCAAAGGTTAAGTTATGCATTCCTAAAAGGCTGTCCACCCCCATTGTATATCTAACCAATCCTTTGATTTGGATATCTGGAAAACAAAGAGCTTTTGATCCCATTGTCTAGACCACTGGTTCTCAACCCTGTCATCAAGTACCCCCCAAAAGGCCATGTTTTTGGAAATTCTCTTAGATAAAACAGCTGTCCAAAATACTATGCCATTGACTCTGATTTAAAGCACATGTCCAAGATAAAGAAGAACCTGCAAAAATGGCCTGTTGGGAGTACTTGAGGATGGTTGAAACCACTGGTCTAGACATCTACCTAGTCACCAAAACAGTCTGTGATAAAACTCTCAGTCAATTCTTACACATTCTAGCATACAGTATCACCTATAATTAATACAATATTCCCCATTAACAGCTTTCTTTTAAATTAAACAACTCCTATTTATCTTCAGAACATGGACATAAAAGCAGACATTACCAACCACACTGATCAAACTAACTAAAATATATTTATAATTATAAGATTATCTGTTAATTGAGATTTCACATTAAACACAAATTGATACACTTAGTTCCACATTAGGTTGAGCATTATAATATATAAATCGAAATAGTTTACAATTACACAGAGTGTCTATGCCATCCATCCTCAAACATTTCAACATGGAGGAACCGTAGAAATAACTTTGAGGTCTCAGATTATATCTCAGTTATATCTACAGCTCTGTGTATATTAATGTGATGGTCAGTGAGAAGAATGTTCCTTACATTTGCGGGTCATTAGGGAGAATTCCCCCTTACAGAGAGCTTAAAAAAATCATTGGTTGTAAGTTGCAACTTATTAAGGAACCCTTTGCCACCTCGGGAGGAACTTTCGGGTTCCACGGAGATCTGGTTGAGAGGTTGATCTTGACAAATTATCTTCTCTTGGGAACTAAAATTTCCAGGCAGTAAAGGAAGGGCTGGTTTTGGCCAATTGGGAAATTTGTCATTGGATTCCCACTTATAATCCTAAGATTAAGGTTTCCTGTGTACCATGACAAAATCTAGCGTTGTGTTTAGAATAATTATATATTTTTTTTAATCCACTTTATTTTATTTATTTTTCCAATAAACAAACATTTCTTACACATAAAAAATCCCTGAGATATTGTCATCAAATATAAATTTATCCCATTACCCAACCACAACCCCTCCCCCCAACCCACTTCCCATCTCATTTAGAATACAAATTATTTCCACCCAACTTATTTCAAACTTGTGTCCTCTCTGGCATTAAACCTGAAGTGTCTTCATTTTTTTTCAAATCTATCACTGTTTCCCTACCTTATATAAGCCAATCTCTCCCTCTTTATTGTGTTATTGACCAAACTCTCGATTGCTCTATGGACGGGGAGAGCGTGAGTGGATCGGCGCATAGCATTGGCAGCGGTATTGTCGTGTCTGGCTGTATTACACTATTGTGTTTCCCTTTTTCTTACATGTCCCACACCTGTTGTGGTGTATTGAAGAGGGGGGCTGAAGCCTGTTTTTTGCACCATCACTAATGATCAAGGCTGTGTCGTTGGAGCTACTGAAGTGATTTGAAGCTGAAGATACCTGTTTCACAGAGCTGTTGTATCCAGTGACACTCTCACGCTGCTGCTAATCAATATTGTTTAACCCTATTTTACCATCTACTCTACAGGGACGGTATTCTGAGATTGAGTACTATTTGATGCTCTGAATTAATTAGCTTTGTATTAATGTATTAATTAATTTTTATACGCTAATTTTTTTTCCTCATCTATATATATTTTATGTGCTTCACCCCACTGTGGCAACACGACTAATCCCCTATTCAGGGTTTTGAATTATTATCACAATTGGATTGATCTTAGTAAGGTATCACATAAATTAGTTGTTTTTAGCGCATATGTTTATATTTTTCACATTGACCAAACTCTGCCATTCTGTTATTGATATAATAATTATATCTAATCAAGTTGTATTGTATAGTATTCAGAACAAGCAGTTTTGAAAGTTTTTTTGCTTTTGAATGCGCAAACTACAGATTTTTTTTTCAACAAAGTCCTTTTTAAACTGAACTCATTGGTGTACAAGGTTACTGGAGATAAGGCAGAATAGTAATAAAACAAAAACATAAAAGAACAATCAAGAACCAACAGATAATGTTATAATGGTTTTTGTTTTTCTCAATAATTATACGGTTAGTATTCCCTCTTGTATTAGTTATTCAGTTTATCATTATATTCTAAAAGAAAAATAATTTCCCATTTTATGGTTAATATGGTGGAAAGTTTAATTTCAGTAAAGTTTTAAAGTATCTGGGTTTCACCTTACTTAATCCTATCACTTATTCTCTAGAAAATCTGTTTATATGCAAATCAGCAAGAACAATGCGGGGTTGTTTACATAAAATTTCCATTAGAAGTCAGCCAATGGAAAGCCTCCATTCTCTGTCTTTCCCGCCCATCTCCCTTAGAAAAAGGGGCCTCTCCCTCCTCTGATCAGTGACTACTTCCAGAGATTCCAGAACACTCATCTACTACAGCATAGCTGGAGATTTGGTGAAGTTGTCCTGTGTTGATCTGCAGTGGAGCCGAATACTCAGAGTAACTGATTTTGATTTTTGTTCACAGCTGAATCCTCCCCCACATTAAGGTAAGGTCACTTTCATCTAACCAATCAATGGATCTTTATTAGTTAATGAGAATTCTGATAACACTGTAGAGGTTTATCTTATAAATATATAAAAACCTATATATGAATAACTGATAATAAGCACAATTGGTGGAGATTCAGTTCAGGATAATAAGTGATAGAATGTATAAAGAAGACAGGATAGCCATTGGAGGCTTGCCATGATCAGCCTGATGAAAAAGTTGTTTATAATACAATTTAACCAATCAATGGATCTTTATTATTTAATGAGTATTCTGATAACATTGTAGAGGTTTATCTTATACATTTATAAAACCCTATATATATGAATAACTGATAATAAGGACAATTGGTGGAGGTTCAGTTCAGGATAATAAGTAATAGAATGTATAAAGAAGACAGGATAGCCATTGGAGGCTTGCCATGATCAGCCTGATTAAAAAAGTTGTTTATAATACAATGTATGCAATAACGGTTGAGGCAGTAATTTGTGTGATGTAATAAAAAGGGAAATACATGTTTGGATGGCCAAGTAATAAATAGTTTTCATAAATCTCCAATTACACACATATATATTCCAATCTGCACAAAAACAATTGACTGAACAATGTTGAATTCTTTGCTATGAAAGATTCCCTCTCACTAAAACAGGAGAGTTGGCATATCTGGCTGGCAACGATAAAGCAAAGTATCTCTTAGGCCTCGTACACACGACCGAACATGTCCGCTGAAACTGGTCCGCAGACCAGTTTCAGCGGACATGTTCGGTCGTCTGTATGTCCGACCGGACAATTTTCCGGCGGATCGGACAGGTTTCCAGCGGACAAATGTTTCTTAGCATGCTAAGAAACATGTCCGCTGGAAGCCTGTCCGTCGGACATGTTCGGTCGTCTGTACGACTTACCGGACATGTCCGCTCGGCCGAAAGCCCTCGCATGCGTCGAAGTGATTCGACGCATGCGTGGAAGCTTTGACCTTCCAGGGTCGCGAACGTCGCCGCGTCATCGTCGCGGCCACGTCACCGCGTATCCGGCGGACCGTTTTCATCGGACAGTCCGTCCGTGTGTACGAGGCCTTAGGTCATCCTTATGATATTGTTACTGTTTTCATGGCAGTATCTGCCAGAAATATTGGGGTCACCAAGATACTGCTGGCTGCAGATACAATTTTCCATCAGTGCTGACCAATGTTCATTACATATCCTTCCCGAAGGAATACAAATTAGTCTTTTGGCCACCAGTTACTGAGAGGGCCACTGCACACAACTGAACTATTGGATACATATCCTGCCACATATTTATGTATTGCTATATGTCTTGGATATTATATTTATTTTCAACTTTATCAAGTTATAGCATTGCCTAATAATTTGCTGGCTTTCCATATTCAGTTCCTTTAAATGTACTCCATACATTTCTGTTGTTGTGTTCAAGTTCTATATTTATAGCTAGACTCAGAGAGAGTTAGGCCGGTGTATCAGTAGATACGCCGACCTAACTCGGAGTCTGCGCCGTCCTAAGTTTAAGTGTATTCTCAAACTGAGATACACTTAAACCTAGCTAAGATTCGACAGCCTGCGCCGTCGTATCTTAGGGTGCAATATTTAGACTGGCCGCTAGGTGGCGCCTTCCGTTGAGTTTGGCGTAGAATATGTAAATGACTAGATACGCCTATTCACGAACGTACGCTTGCCCGTCGCAATAAAGATATGCCGTTTACGTAAGGCGTTTTCAGGCGTAAAGTTATTCCATCAAATAGCTGGACTAGTAATGTTAAGTATGGCCGTCGTTCCCGCATCGAAATGTGAAAATTTTACGTTGTTTGCGTAAGTCATCCGTGAATAACGTCAATCACGTCAGGTCACCCCCCATTAACATAAAACACGCCCACTGATCCTCATTTAAATTAGGCGCGCTTACGCCGGCCCTATTTACGCTATGCCGCCGTAAGTTAGGAGGCAAGTGCTTTGTGAATACAGTACTTGCCTCTCTGACTTAAGGCGGCGTAGCATAAATACGGTACGCTACGCCGCCTTAAAGATGTGGCGCCCTTCATGAATCTAGCTATTAGTGTCCAAACTTTATTCTTGAGTCATATACATGTAGATGTGGAGGTCTATTGAGCATTTCATATTTATAAGTATATAACTAACGCTAAAGCCCTGTACACACGATCGGTCCATCCGATGAGAACGGACCGATGGGCCATTTTCATCGGTTAACCGATGGTCCGTCACGCCTACACACCATCGGTTAAAAAAACAATCGTGTCAGAACGCGGTGACGTAAAACACAACTACGTGCTGAAAAAAACTAAGTTTAATGCTTCCAAGCATGCGTCTACTTGATTCTGAGCATGGGTGGATTTTTAACCGATGGTCGTGCCTACTAACGATCGTTTTTTTTTCCCATTGGTTAGGAATCCATTGGTTAAATTTAAAACAAGTTGGCTTTTTTTTAACCGATGGTTAAATAACCAATAGCACCCCCACACATGATCGTTTCGGACCGATGAAAACGGTCCATCAGAACATTCTCATCTGTTTAACTGATCGTGTGTACGCGGCCTAACAGTATTCATATTTGACAAATGTTTATAGTTTTTCTTTAAAGATTTAATGTTCTTCCTAATAGTTTAACAATTTATTGTAACCAATAATGTGACACAAGCCTTTTTATTTTCTCTCTAGGACACTATGGCCTCCATTGCCCATAATGTGGAACATGTTCTGGATAGAATGGTCTCCTTCTATTCACAGAGACTACGGCAGGTAGACGTACAGAAGTACTTCCTCTTGGGGAAGGAGCTTGGAAAAGGTGGATACGGAAGAGTAATCCTGGCAAACGACAAGAAAACAGGTCAGTGAATTAATCTAATCACCATTTTGGTACCCTCTACAAATAATTGTGTATATGTATGTAAATTTAATCTGGAATAGAATTTCTTCAAGACGTCACTAATTGTAGACTCACTCTAAAATATAAGGAGCAGTAAAGTAGAATCGCTGATAAACACAGGTAACGAAGAATAACAGGTAGAGTATATGCAGTCAGAGAACATGGCCCAATTATAGAATTTATTAATTTATCTATAAATAAAAAATGTATAAAACATTAAAACACGTTGGTAAGATTATTCAGGTAACTAAGCATTGGGCTGACTCAGAGGAGTTACGCAAGTATCAAAATGCCTTGAATGGGTACATACATGTCTGGAGGAGGGGGCATTCCTAGACAGGCTGTATTTGCATGTAGCCAGTCCTAGATAATGACCACATGTTCTTTTTTTTTTCCACAGGTCAAAGAATGGCTTTGAAGTTCATAGATAAAAGCAGAAACAGTCAGGAGTCTTACCTTCGCGAGTTCAGCATTGCATCCTTACTTTCGTCTCATCCCAACATCATCGGATGCTTTGAGGTTTTCTTCAAAACCACTTTCAACTTGGTGTTTGCCCAGGAACTGGCTCCTGTTGGTGATCTGTTCTCTCTGATTATACCACATGTAAGTACAGTTCATTAATGTATATGTATGGCAGAATTTGTTTTTCTCTTAGAGTTGGATAGAAGTAAAAAATGAGGAGTTAAAGGTTAAGTTCACCTTTTCAGGAAACATAATGCAATTTTTTTTTTTGCAGGTAAAAAAAAATCTGGACAGCTAGCGGGTGTAAAAGATTCCCCACTAGCTGACACAGTCGGGATCAGGGAGGTGTGGGGCTGGTGCATTCATAACATGATACTCCCTGAATATGGGTGTAACATGTAATGAAAGGTGAACTTATCCTTTTCAAAGTTAAAACTCCTGTCAGTCATTTTGGAGGAGATTTCCCTTCACCTCCCCTCCCAGAGATGCAACAGGAAGTCAGAGGAAGCTTTTTTAGTGGACATTAGTACAGGTGTCCATGTTGGAAGATTTATACTTAACTTTTGTTCTGACAACATTAATATTTAGAATTTTCTATCACTTATATAAGGCAAATACATACGCATATGACAAAGAATTCATCTCTAGACTTAACCTACAAAAAGTTATGATTATACATACATTTTACTCGTTTCTGAATATGTATTCTGAATGTCTCCTTATATTCTCCCTACTGTATTTAACATCTATTGTGTTTTGATCTCATTGTTTTACTGTTTAGGTGGGAATTCCAGAAGATGCTGTAAAGAGATGTGCTGTTCAGATCTCCAATGCCCTCGAATTCATAGCGGAGAAAGGACTTGTGCACATGGATCTGAAGCCAGAAAATATTTTGGTGTTTGATAAGGAGTGTCATTTCATCAAGATCACAGACTTTGGCTTTGCTAAGGTCAGAGGGACAGTGATAAGATCCATGTGTGGCAGCAAATACTACATGGCCCCAGAGATGTGTGCCATGACCATTTCAGGTGGATTGGTTGTAGATGGCAGCATTGATGTTTGGGCGTTTGGGGTCATCATCTACTGCTTACTTACAGGAAAGTCTCCATGGCGGTTGGCCAGCCTTGATGATGATGGATATAAACGTTTTGTTGAATGGCAAAACAATGTCAAGATGAATAACCCTCCTGAAGCATGGAGAAAGATTCCCACTAAGATACAAAGGATGTTTAATGGTCTTTTGGCAATTGATTACTCCAAAAGAAGTCCCAGTACCAAAGTCCTTAAATACATAAGGGGAAGCTGGAAAGAAGAACCTGTAGATTCAGCTAAACGAAAAGAGGGTGAAGATCCTATTGAAATGAATTCTTCTGAACAATCTGAGGACTCATTGGCTTCTCACCTGAGCACTTCACAGAGCTCCAGTGTTTCCATCACATCTACTCTTAACTCTATGTCTTCTTCCCTTTTGACAAGAAACACTTCTGGATCTCAGTCTAAGATATCTCCAGAGGCAGAAGTAGACATTGGGTAAAGAAAATTGGTGAGAGGTGGCACGTCTGAAACAACATCACATTGACTTAGGTATGTGACTTTCTTGAGGAAATACATAGCTCATTATATCTTATGTGCATTTTGGTGTAGTCAACTTCACAGTTCAAACCATTCTGGCCATGTCACACTAGCAGTTCTGCTCAAATTGTAGAGATTACTCTTTGCCTTGCCATATCCATCACTGATTTTACATTCTTACTAAAGGCATAGCATCTTCATCCAATGTATATAGACAGATTACCCTCTTTTTTGAATGAAAACCCTTTGGTCTTGTTAGTTGTCCCTCTTCTGATGTTCAGATCTCTATAAAATAGGCTCACTTGTTGGATGCTGCCTGGGTCACCAGTGCCCATTCATGCTGACCACTAAACTGACCTACCAGACCCCTACACTGACCCCCCTGACACATATACACTGACCCCCCTGATCCCCTCATGATGACACATACACTAATCCCCCCATGATGACACATACACTGATCCCCTCATGATTACACATACACTGATCCCCTCATGATGTCACATACACTGATCCCCTCATGATGAAACATACAAAGACCCCCCCTGTGACATGTGACCTCTGCAGCTCAGCTCAGCCTTACCTGCTTTACTCGCAGTGTAGCCCAGCTCATACCGACCACTTCACAGCAGGCTGCACGGCACGCATCAGGTAGAGAGAGTCGAGCCAGGATGACGTGTGAGCCGCTCCGCTGCCCAGCCATTTACACACCCGTGAGCGGGGATCTCCATGCCCAGCGTGGCCGGAGGCCGCAGTGTCATTCCCACCTCCTCCTGGACCCAGCCGCGCCTATGATGGACGTCACACGTCCTGCGTTCTTGGCATTGGATCAGTGGGACGTCCATCATGGGAGCCAGGTCACGGAGGCGGGACTATTTGTACGTCAGTAACGTCGGCCTCGGCCGCGCTAAATAAGGGGGAGATCATTGCCCGTGGAAATGGCTTGGGGCTAATAATATTATAAGTGATTATCGAGACTCTGGGCTTTTCGGGGGCACATTCGGGGCTCCAGCCCTCCCAGCCAGTGCCTCCCGATGCCCCCGAATGTGAGTTTGTTGTTTATAAATCTAGAGTAAAGAGTAAAACCAGTAAAGGATGATTTCTTTTTGGATGATTTAGGTCTCTAGTGCTTTGTTTATAGTCTTATTAACTAAGATGAGATATTCTAGGGCTGTTTTCTAATTTACACAAAACACCTATGTAGTCGGTGTTTGCAACTTGGTATATGTGTACACAAAATGCTAAACATTTATAATTATTTACTGCAGGATAGTCATTATATAAGGAAGAAAACATTCAGAACTGATCATGTGCAATTTTATATTCATTTTTGCTGTTCACAGATAATTTTCCAACAATATTTCTTTATATTTTTTAGATGACAAGTCTGGACTATCCCAGGGGGTTGAACAAGAGCCCGGCCTGGTACATGGGGGATGTTACTTGTACATATATGAGTAGTTACTCCTCCTGTGCACTGGGTGGTGCTCTTGAATTTTCTCCGTACAACAAAAAAACTGCTGATCCTGCCAAAAGTCCAGGGAGCTCCTAAATTCCTGTTTGAACTGACCACACTGGAGGAATTATGCACATTTCCAAATGTCTTGATGGGTGAATGTCTGCCCGGAGGAGTGAGTGTAATTAAATAGATGCTTTTTTTCCCAAAAGTTAATTGTGAAGGTATTGTGTTTATTTGCTCTTTTCCTTTCCTCTTCTCCCTTTCTCTTTCCTTTATTAAATCAGGTATTTTCCAGTGAATGATATTGTGAAAACCTCTTCTATGTAAAAAAAAAAACCCACCAAGGTGCTCAAAGGCCTATATGAAATTTAGACTGTATTTCCTCCTGAAGAGCAATAGTGTAGAATAGATGTGAGTTTCTTAGGCCTCGTACACACGACCGAACCAGTTTCCGCGGACATGTTCGGTCATCTGTACGGCCGACCGGACAATTTTCTGGTGGATCGGACAGGTTTCCAGCGAACAAATGTTTCTTAGCATGCTAAGAAACATGTCCGCTGGAAGCCTGTCTGTCGGACATGTTCGGTCGTCTGTACGACTCGCCGGACATGTCCGCTCGGCCGAAAGCCCTCGCTTGCGTCAAAGTGATTCGACGCATGCGTGGAAGCATTGACCTTCCAGGGTCGCGCACGTCGCCGTGTCATCGTCGCGGCGACAGCGCGGCCACGTCACCGCGTTCGCTGTCCGCGGGAAATTTGGTCTGATGGTGTGTACAGCCATCAGACCAGAATCCGCCACCGGACATGTCCCGTCGTGTGTACGAGGCCTTAGGGAGGTTAAATAAAATAGAATTATGGGTTTATTCCCGGTAATTTAATTATACCTTTGCCATCTTTATTATAGATGATGCTGATTACCATAGACTGATGAACATACACACGGCTCTACCTAAGCTGTTTTTTTCTACAATCTGGGGACGTGTCTTATGTGGCAAAATATTGATAATCCCAATTGATACTTGTAACGGTCAGGGGTTAACACCGTTTACGATCTTCCATTCCACTAACCACGGCAGCTTATCCGACAATTCACAATCCAGCAGACAGGACCCATTCCATTCCCCAGAATAAACAAGACAAGCTCTGTTCTCTGAGTCAAACGAATGAATGCTTTAATTGTAACTCAGCCTTGTTATATACAGTTACAAGCATGCTACAGTAATCACAGGGACAATGAAACTCTCCACCCAAAACATCACACAATGGGTGCTTAACGAGTTCCCATCTCATGTAATTCATGATATCATTCCTCAGTCATCCTATGCCCCTATCGGACATAGGATGACCCTAGACCCAAGAGTCATTGCTGAAGCTGGCACAGGAGTACCCCACATCCTTCAAAAGTCTCTGGGTGTCACTGGCCATTCTGTTACAATACTAATCCTTGGATATTTCTTTGCCTCACCACCATAGTATCTTTACATCTAGAAACCTTATACAGTGCATATAACTAAGGTATGTCCACAGCCATAGCAATCCCCCTATTCTCTGATTTTGGGGTGCCTACTATTGCACTTTAATTGCTGTATACTCTTACTGATTAAATATATGTATTGATTTAGATGCCTGGAGCCTCTGCTGAGACCTATCAATCTTTCATTCGCTTTAGCCCCTTTTGTGGTTCTGTGGTATAGCACTGGGACCCTTTTTGTCAGCTTCACTCTCCATTGCATGACGGCACTTGTGCAACTGTTTCTCTAATTCTGGTTTTGATCCATGACTCCCATGTGTTGAATCATTAGAACATAGGGGTCAGTATGTTTATTCATTCATATTACTTTTGTATAATCACTATTGAATCATGTTCATGCCTATAATCATGTATATTTTATAATTATAGATTCATCTTGAAAAATCTCGAACTGTATAACCTATTGTCCTTGAAGAAGACTTTCACTTTATACTTGCTGTTGAAACGCGTTGGCTTTCTTCTGTCCTATCACCATGACAGTTGATCCATAGGTTATCCATTGGTTTGGTTCAATGTTGTCATATATGCTATGTGTTTGTTTTTATTGGATCCTAACTTTTTATTTTACGTTCTACCAATAAATTGATATTTTTACAATACGCTTACTGTTCTCGGCCCGTTAAAATCCCACCACTTGAGGATTTATTTTGTTCACTGTCTGTACTAGGGATGTGGGCCCCAAACAGTTCATCCGGTTAGTTGGCAAAATTATTTAAGAGAAGGCAACATGAACCAAAATCCCAATCTACGCTATAAGGCCAACAAATACATATCTGCTCTGCATCCAAATTACCACCCAAATCCATAAAAGATAGAAAAAAAATTAGAGGTGGTCATTAACGGCCCCTTAAAATCCCACCACTTCAGGATTTCTTTTGTTCATTGTCTGTACCCGGGATGTGGGCCCTGAACAGTTCATCCAGTTAGTTGGCTACATGACCAAAGTAGTCAAATAGACTGGAGAAATTAGGACTGAAGGGTGTCTTTGACTTAAGGTAACACTGGGTACTGTTTACTGCAGTGGTTCTCAACCTAAATAGTGTTGTGACCCCTTGATAACATTTCCCAAGTTGTGGGGACCCTTAACAGTAGAATTTTGGTAGCGGGGGTTGTCAGCACCCAAGGCAAGACAAGTAATTTGCCCCTAACCCACAGACATTTAGCACTACCCGAGTCCCTTCCACTAGTACAGTATTAAAACCCCTTTTGGTATTTCCTGTTATTTCTCTTATTCTTCCTCTCCCTTCCATGTATTCTATATTTTTATTCCTTCTCTTACTCCTTTTTTTTTTGGAGGGGGGTGAGTGGCAGTGCTGGGGGGGGGGGGAGTTCTGATCAGCCAACTTGGGTGCTCTTAATTAAGATCATCTGCTGATCTGAGGACTGTAGTGGGGACTCTAAATGGCAACTATAATCACAGGTAGTGTTACTCACTGTGTCTCCAGCTCTGTGGTGTCTCGCAGCAGTGACACCTCTGCTGAAATCAGGAGATGGGGTCTCCTTTAGCCCCTCCCACTTCACATTTCTTACCAGTCAGCAGAACTCTAGTGTCTGCCAGCCCCACAGCCATGCCGTGAACTGAATGGGGGGCCACAGTCTCCAGGGACTGCCCAAGATTTGGTGACCCCTGGCAAATTGTCATTTGACCCCTCAAGGGGGGTCCCGACTTCCAGGTTGAGAACCACTGGTTTACTGGAATTCAGTCATCCTAATCTGCGAGGTGTTAGTTTGGTGTTGTTTGTCTTGTTAGTTATCTTTTTTTTTTTCTTTTTCCTTTTCTCAATATTTTTTTAATTATTTTATTTTTGTTCTTATTATATATTTTAGTTTACCTTATTCTAAGTATACCACAATGGGATTTACCCCTTCGACTTTCCGAGAGGACTCCCGCTATAATGTTTAACCCCCCTGGCGGTATTCCCAGGTCTGACTCGGGGTTACATTTTTTGCTGCGATCGGTAACCCCGAGTCAGACTCAGGCTCGCCTCGCTGAATTCACAGGCATGGTTTACTTACCCTGTCCCTGGATCCAGCGATGCCACCGCGCTGTGTGAGCGAGCGGGTGCTCGCTCGATTCACACAGTGCCTCTGTGTGCCGTCGATCTCCGTTCCCTGCGACGTAATGACGCACAGGGGCGGAGATCGGAGAAATTCAAAAAGGCAAACAAACACCCTACATACAGTATACTGTAATCTTATAGATTACAGTACTGTATGTAAAAAATACACCCCCCCCTTGTCCCTAGTGGTCTGCCCAGTGTCCTACATGTACTTTTATATAATAAAAAACTGTTCTTTCTGCCTGCAAACTGTAGATTGTCCATAGCAACCAAAAGTGTCCCTTTATGTCAAAAATGGTTTTAGAGCAGCTAGAAAACAGCGATAATAAATTATAATCACTTGCAGAATTGTGCGATAGCGATTTGTGGGGAAATTCATCATAAAAAAATAAAAGTAATGACAGCGACAATTCTGCAACTGAGCAAATTTCAGTGATTTTGAGTTGATTACATTAGTGAATCATGTTTATTATAATTATATTATTATTTATAATTATTTATTATATTATAATTTATAATTTAGTTTTTTTTTTAAATGTCATACCCGGAATGTCTACTAGACTCTTGTTCGGTCAGATTTAAGTGAGTTATTCCTAAAAATTACAGGCCTACAGTATAAAACACCAAATTTCCTTGCAAAATAATGGTACCGCTTTCAGCACCTAAAATCTGAAATAATCATACCGCTAGGGAGGTTAAGATATGGTTGTAGTGAGTCTGTTTTTTTATATATTTATTGATTTCCATATCCTCGTATGTAACGAGTAACAACAAAAAATTAATAAAAATTATTTGAAATAAAAAAAAATCTTGAAAAATCTCAAACCTATTGTCCCTGAAGAAGCCTTTCACATTATACTATGCTATGTGTTTGTTTTTATTGGATCCTAACTTTTTTTTGCATGTTCTACCAATAAATTGATATTTTTTACAATACACTTACTGTTTCCGGCTCGTTTAACATCCCACCACTTGAGGATTTATTTGGTTCACTGTCTGTACCCGGGATGTGGGCCCCAAACAGTTCATCCGGTTAGTTGGCAAAATTATTTAAGAGTAGGCAACATGAACCAAAATCCCAATCTACGCTATAAGGCCAACAAATACATATCTGCTCTGCATCCAAATTACCACCCGAATCCATAAAAGATAGAAAAAAAAATAGAGGTGGTTTTTAATGATGAACAAACCCAAACTGGATGTTCTTTGAACAGGATTTGGTGAACAACTTCATGTGTAATTGGAACCTTTTTGATAGGCAAATGTTAAAATCATAAATTCAACTGTACATTGAACAGAAAAATACAGTTCTGGCCATTTTCAGAGCTAATAGGCAATGGAATGTCAAACATATTAGAATTGTCCCGATACCGATACTAGTATCGGTATCAGGACCGATACTGAGCTTTTGCGCGAGTACTTGTACTCACGCAAATGCTCCTGATGCCAGACCCGATCCTTTTTTTTTTCTAGAGAGTGGGTGGAGAGTGGGCGGAGAGGGGGTGGGGAGGGGGCGGAGAGCAGAGCCGAGCAGTCCTCAAAGAGAAAGCCAAGCCCCCCCGCCGCCTAGTTGATCAGCGCGGGGAACATTACAGCTTTCATTTGAATAGCTGTGTGTTCCCCGCCGCGCCACGTCATATATAGCCCCTCCCCCTTGTCCGGGCAAGTTTGATAGACAGATCACCCATCCCAGGATTTGATGGGTGATCTGTCTATCAAAGTGCCCGGACAAGGGGGAGGGGCTATAGATGACGTGGTGACTATTCAAATGAAAGCTGTAATGTTCCCCGCGCTAATCAACTAGGCGGCGGGGGGGGGGGGCTTGGCTTGGCTTACTCTGTGGGGACATGGCTGCATTTCTGGGGGGACATGGCTGCATTTCTTAGGACACATGGCTGCATTTTTGGGGACACATGGCTGCATTTGTGGGGACACATGGCTGCATTTGTGGGGACGGACACATGGCTGCATTTGTGGGGACACATGGCTGCATTTCTGGGGGACACATGGTTGCATTTCTGGGGGACACATGGCTGCATTTCTGGGGGACACATGGCTGCATTTCTGGGGGACACATGGCTGCATTTCTGGGGGACACATGGCTGCATTTGTGGGGACACATGGCTGCATTTGTGGGGACACATGGCTGCATTTGTGGGGACACATGGCTGCATTTGTGGGGGACACATGGCTGCATTTGTGGGGGACACATGGCTGCATTTCTGGGGGACACATGGCTGCATTTCTGGGGGACACATGGCTGCATTTGTGGGGGACACATGGCTGCATTTCTGGGGGGACATGGCTGCATATGTGGGGACACATTTAAAAAAAAGTATCGGTAATCGGAGAGTACATGAAAAAAGTGGTGTCGGGACAACCCTAAAACATATCAAATGGATGTTGGTCACAGACCTTGAAGACATGTACCAAAGCATTTTTTGTATATTTTATTTGGTGGGGTACTAGGCACTGCCCTTGGTGACATATAACAAAGCCCCCAAAAAAATCGAAAAACTCCTTTTGCCTTAGTTAAACATTAAAAATGCAAACCTCCATTTCAATAACTACCTGGGAGTGACCTGCCCATTCTTGCGAAGGGGTTTATCTGTACAATGGGGCTGATTTACTAAGAACAATGCACTGCGCTGGTTCATACCTTAATTGTTGCGCCAGATAAATCATTGATTGATTGAGCGTGCGAACCGACGCCTGCAGACACACAACAAGATAATAAATATGTAAACGGCAACTGGTGCCAGGGTAACGGCTGTTTTCTCATTGATAATAATGCACGCCCATCTCATTGGATGTGTCTTGTTAGGCAATTAGTAGGTGTTCTCACTTAATTATCCCTTTTGATGCTAATCTCATTTCTATTACTTCTAATATATCTTTGAAATTTCTTAATTTTTTTTCTATTTTCCCTCAAATATTTCAATATATTACAAAGAACAGAAAAGTGTTTCTAAACCCAATAAATTAATATTTTCAGATCTTGATCTTTAACCACTTCAGCCACGGACCATATTGCTGGTCAAAGACCAGAGCACTTTTTGCGACTCGGCACTGTGTCGCTTTAAATGACAATTGCGGTCGTGCGACGTGGCTCCCAAACAAAATTGGTGTATTTTTTTTCCCACAAATAGAACTTTCTTTTGATGGTATTTGATCACCTCTGCATTTTTTAGTTTTTGCGCTATAAACAAAAATAGAGCAACAATTTTGAAAAAAATAAATATTTTTTACTTTTTACCATAATAAATATCCCCCAAAAATATATATAAAAAAAAGTTTCCTCAGTTTAGGCCGATACGTATTCTTCTACATATTTTTCGTAAAAAAAAATCGCAATAAGCGTTTATTGATTGGTTTGCGCAAAAGTTATAGCATTTACAAAATAGGGGGTAGTTTTATGGCATTTTTATTAATATTTTTTTTTTTTCTAGTAATGGCGTTGACCAGTGATTTTTTTTTTCGGTACTGCGACATTATGGCGGACACTTTGGACACTTTTGACACATTTTTAGGACCATTGCCATTTTTATAGCGATCAGTGCTATAAAAATGCATTGATTACTATAAAAATGCCACTGGCAGGGAAGGGGTTAACACTAGGGGGCGGGGAAAGGGTTAAGTATGTTCCCTGGGTGTGTTCTAACTGTAGGGGGGGTGGCCTCACTAGGGGAAATGACTGATCGCTGTTCATACATTGTATGAACAGAAGATCAGCATTTCTCCCCTGACAGGACCGGGAGCTGTGTGTTTACACCCACAGCTCCCGGTCCTCGCTCTGTAACGAGCGATCGCGGGTGCCCAACGGTGATCACGACCAGTCAGGAGCAAGCGGGGGCGCGCGCACGCCCCTAGTGGCCGCTTCACGAGGCGACGTAGAGCTACGGGCTCTCGCGCAGGAGAGCCGACCTGCCACCGTAGAACTGCGGCGGCTGGTCGGCAACCATTTAAAGGGGACTGCGACAGAGGTCACGTTGGATGGGGGTGGGTTTGTGCAATTCAGCTTACCTTGGAGAGCTCTGGAAACTCCACGTCCAGCTTCCCCGACCCCTCTTATGTGTAAATCATCCTGTGTCTCCAATAGGGGCACAGGGTGACTGAACTCCATTCTGATCTGTACTAGACTGACTCTCTTTACAGCTGCACTGGAACCTTGTATATATGTATATATTGGCCCAGATTCAGGTACATTTGCGCGATATTTGCGGGGGAGCAGGGCAACGATTTTGCCCTGCGCCCCCCCGCAAATATTTTGCGCTGCCCTCGATTCACAGAGCAGTAGCTCTGTAAATTGCGAGGGCGCGCCAGCAAAATTGCCCGGTGTAAGCGCAAAATTGCCCGGGGGCGGGAATCATTTAAATTAGGCGCGCTCCCGCGCCGAGCGTACAGCGCATGCTCCATCTGGAAACTTTCCCGACGTGCATTGCGGCAAATGACGTCGCAAGGACGTCATTTGCTTCAAAGTGAACGTGAATGGCGTCCAGCGCCATTCACGAATCACTTACGCAAACGACGTGAAATTCAAATTTCACGTCGCGGGAGCGGCGGCTATACTTTAGCATTGGCTGCCCCTACTATTAGAAGGGGCAGCCTTGCGCTAAAGTTGCCGTACGGAAACTCCGTACCTGGCTTGCGCAGGGCCCGCGCAAGTTTGTGAATCAGTGGTAGTATGCAATGTGCATACTACACGCTGATCACAATGGGAGCGCCCCCTAGCGGCCCACGCAAGAATGCAGCCTAAAATCTGCGTGGCATAAGAGCCTTATGCCGCGCAGATTTTAGGCTGCAGTCGGTGTAACGAGGTTCCTGAATCAGGAGCATTCGTTACACCGCCGCAAGTAAGCAATTGCGCCGTGTAACCTATGGTTACACGGGCGCAATTGCTTCTTGAATCTGGGCCATTGTGTGTAGTCTCATGCTGTGATGGTTTGGGGTGTGACTGTATTCTATTGTGGCTGTCTGCCTCAACTATTATGGGATGTGTAAGTGTCTTGCTGTGAGGAAAGAGGGATGGGGGATTCCTCCAGCAGCCCTTCTGCTGATAAGACTGTTTACTGATGAGAAGTTTAAACACACCTGACCTGTGTGTCCATTGTCATTGGACAGTTTAACCTGACCTGTTTTCCAAGGGTGGGGATGGAGTGTTTTGAAGTGAGATATCTGTGTAGTATGTATGAAAATAAAGGAGTCTGCTAGTTTTTACCCTACACTGAGGTGTTGCTGGTCAAAGACCAGAGCACTTTTTGCGATTCGGCACTGCGTCGCTTTAAATGACAGTTGCGCGGTCGTGCGACGTGGCTCCCAAACAAAATTTACGTCCTTTTTTTCCCCCACAAATAGAGCTTTCTTTTGGTGGTATTTGATCGCCTCTGCAGTTTTTATTTTTTGGGCTATAAACAAAAAAAACACAAAGGCCCAGATTCTCAAAGGGCTTACGACGGCGCAACGCCATGTATGCCGTCGTAAGTCCTAATCTGGGCCGTCGTATCTTTGCGACTGATTCTTAGAATCAGTTACGCATAGATATCCATTAGATCCGACAGGCGTAAGTCTCTTACGCTGTCGGATCTTAAATGCATTTTTTTTTTGCCGCTAGGTGTCGCCTCCGCCGTTTTCCCCGTCGAGTATGCAAATTAGCTAGATACGTGAATTCCCGAACGTACGTGCGGTCGATGCAGTGAAGTTACGACGTTTACGTTAGGTTTGCGCAGCGTAAAGTTGCCCCTGCTATATGAGGGGCAACCAATGTTAAGTATGGCCGTCGTTCCCGCGTCGAAATTTGTAAATTTACGTCGTTTGCGTAAGTGGTCCGTGAATGGGGCTGGACGCCATTTACGTTCACGTCGAAACCTTGCGACGTCATTTGGAGCAATGCACCCTGGGATATTTTCCAGATGGCGCATGCGCAGTACGTTCGGCGTGGGAATGTGCTTAATTTAAATGCTCCACCCCCTCTACCCGGCTCATTTGAATTAGGCGGGCTTGCGCCGGGTGATTTACGCTACGCCGCCGCAACTTTACAGGCAAGTTCTTTGAGAATAAAGCACTTGCCTGTAAAACTTGCGGCGGCATAACGTAAATGTCATACGTTCCTATGACATCATTCACACACACTACGGTTTCCTACGGATGCAGCTATCTGCACATAACCGCAGTGCACGGTGTCAGCTGCGTTTGGTATGAATCTTGAGGGGAAACTCCACGCCAAATTTCAAATAAAAAAACGGCATGGGTTCCCCCTACAGGAGCATACCAGGCCCTTGGATCTGCTATGGATTTTAAGGAGACACCCCATACGCCAAAAAAACGGCGTGGGGTTCCCCCCAAAATCCATACCAGACCCATATCCGAGCAGCAGCCCGGCCGGTCAGGAAAGGGGTGGGGACGAGCGAGCCAGGCCGCATGCCCTCAACATGGGGGGTAGGTGCTTTGGGGCAGGGGGGCACCCCCACCCCAAAGCACCTGTCCCCATGTTGATCAGGACAGGACATCTTCCCGACAACCCTGGCCGTTGGTTGTCGGAATCCGGGAGCCTCCTTTAAGAAGGGGGCCCCCAGATGCCGGCCCCCCATGCTGGCACCCCTAGCCATTCACCTGGCGGTAAAAAATTAAAAAAAACACACTACACTGGGTTTTTAAAGTAATTTATTAATCAGCTCCGGCGCCCCCCTCTCTTCTTTAGCTCTTTTATGAGGGGGGGGCCTGCTTCTTCTATGTCTTCTGGGGGGGATGTGCCGGTCTTCACCGCCGTCTGGTTCTCTTCCGCCAGGGGGGGGGGGGGGCGCTTTCTTCTTTTCTTCTTTAGCTATTTTACAGCGGCCCCCCTCCCGGGCTTCTTCGACGGGGGGTGCCCGGGCTTCTGTCGCCTTCTGCCTTCTTCTTCGATGTTGACACGTCGCTTCCTCCCTCTGTAATGCCGTGTGCACGGCTCGCACTGATTTATATATGCCTCTTATGCTGTCACAGTCCCATCATGCTCCGTGCACCCATCATAAGAGGCCTATATAAATCGGTGCGAGCCGCGCACAAGGCATTACAGCGAGAGAAAGCGACGTGTCAACATCGAAGAAGAAGGCAGAAGGCGAGAGAAGCCCCGGCACCCCCCGCCGAAGACGTCGAAGAAGCCCGGGAGGGGGGCCGCTGTAAAAGAGCTAAAGAAGGCACCCCCCCGGCGAAAGAGAACCAGACAACAGTGAAGACCGGCACACCCCCCCCCCCCCCGCCGAAGAAGCCCGGGAGGGGGGGCCGCTGTAAAAGAGCTAAAGAAGAAAGCGCCCCCCCCGCGCGCGGAAGAAAACCAGATGACGGTGAAGACCGGCACATCCCCCCGCAGAAGAGATCGAAGAAGCAGGCCTCCCCTCGTAAAAGAGCTAAAGAAGAGAGGGGGGGCCCCGGAGCAGACTAATAAATTACTTTAAAAACCCTGTGTAGTGTTTTTTCAATTTTTTTTCCCGCCAGGTGAATGGCTAGGGGTACGATGGCTAGGGGTACCCCATATTCATTTACCTAGGGTGGGGGGCCAGCATCTGGGAACCCCTTTTTTAAAGGAGGCTCACGGATTCCGATAAGCTCCCCTCCCACAGACCCCGACAACCAACGGCCAGGGTTGTCGGGAAGAGGCCCTGTCCTCATCAACATGGGGACAGTTGCTTTGGGGTGGGGGGCCACAGGGTGCCCCCCTGCCCCAAAGCACCTACCCCCAAGTGTGGAGGGCATGCGGCCTGGCACGGTTAAGGAGGGGTGGGGCACTCGCTCGTCCCCACTCCTTTCCGGACCGGCCGGGCTGCTGCTCGGATATGGGTCTGGTATGGATTTTGGGGGTAACCCCACGCCGTTTTTTCAGTGTATGGGGTGTCTCCTTAAAATCCATAGCAGATCCAAGGGCCTGGTATGCTCCTGTAGGGGGAACCCATGCCGTTTTTTTATTTGAAATTTGGTGTGGAGTTTCCCCTCAAGATTCATACCAAACGCAGTGCTTGGTATTGGCAGGGATCCAAGTCGGATCCCCGTTCAATATCGTGCTGCGGCTAAACGCAACCGCAGCTAAAAGCACTGTACTTAATGCAGCTGATCGCTGTGCCTGGAGTCTTGAATTCTAGCAAACCATACCGCTCCTTCCCATTTAAAACAATGGGAAACCGCGGTATTAACCCTTTATCGACCGCTAGCGGGGGTTAATACTGCACCACTAGCGGCTGAATCCCGCTGCATTTCCGACGGTATAGCGCCGCTATACCGCCACCGTGACTCCCGCCCCAGTGTGAAAGGGGCCTAACAGAATATGTTTTTTGAGGTCTGACCATTTTGCATTGGAAATTAACAGGAGTTAAAAGGACTGTGCACACAAATGGACATCTACATGCCTACCAGGCACTTACACCCGCTTCCTGCCTAGGTAATTTTTCAGCGCTGTCTCACTTTGAATGACAATTGCGTGGTCATGTAACACTTTACACAAACACATTTTTTATCATTTTTTTTCACACAAATAGAGCTTTCTTTTGGTGGTATTTAATCACTGCTGTTTTTTTTGTTTTTTTTTAACCACTTAAGCCCCGGACCATATTGCTGGTTAAAGACCAGAGCACTTTTTGCGATTCGGCACTGCGTCGCTTTAACTGACAATTGCGTGGTCGTGCGACGTGGCTCCCAAACAAAATTGGCGCCATTTTTTTCCCACAAATAGAGCTTTCTTTTGGTGGTATTTGATCACCTCTGCGGTTTTAATTTTTTGCGCTATAAACAAAAATAGAGCGACAATTTTGAAAAAAATGCAATATTTTTAACTTTTTGCTATAATAAATATCCCCCAAAAATATATAGAAAAACTATTTTTTTCCTCAGTTTAGGCCGATATGTATTCTTCTACATATTTTTCGTAAAAAAAAAAAAAATCGCAATAAATGTTTATTGATTGGTTTGCGCAAAAAGTTATAGCGTTTACAAAATAGGGGGTCGTTTTATGGCATTTTTATTAATATTTTTTTTACTAGTAATGGAGGCGATCAGCGATTTTTTTTCGGTACTGCGACATTATGGCGAACACTTCGGACATTTTTGACACATTTTTGGGACCATTGGCATTTTTATAGCGATCAGTGCTATAAAAATGCATTGGATTACTATAAAAATTTCACTGGCAGGGAAGGGGTTAACACTAGGGGGCGGGGAAGGAATTAAGTATGTTCCCTGGGTGTGTTCTAACTGTAGGGGGGTGGCCTCACTAGGGGAAATGACTGATCTTCTGTTCATACATTGTATGAACAGACGGTCAGGCATTTCTCCCCTGACAGGACCGGGAGCTGTGTGTTTACACACACAGCTCCCGGTCCTCGCTCTGTAACGAGCGATCGCGGGTGTCTGGCGGCGATCGCGCCCTCCGGGCACGCGCTGGGGAGTCAGGGACGCACCTAGTGGCCGCTTCGAGAGCCGACGTATAGCTACGGGCTCTCACGCAGGGGCTGGTCGGCAAGTAGTTAAAAAGACCAAAAATGTGGGAAAAAAAATATGTTTTTTACTTCGTTACTGTCAGTAAATTTTGTAACTAAGTAATTTTTCACCTTCACGGATATGCCGCATTAATGGGCACTGATATGCGGCATGGGTAGGTGGTACTGATAGCCAGCACTGACTGGCATTGCTAATGGGCACTGGTTGGTGACACTTAAATTTTTATACTGTAATCAGGGCCCTGATTACATTCCTAGATGTCCCCCTGTGAAGAGATGCCACTGATCGTCTCTCCTCTCCTCACACTCTATCAGTGTGAGGAGAGCAGATTACCGGCATCTCCGTGTTTACATGTGACCGGCTGCGATTGGATACAGCCGATCACATGGTAAAACAGCCACAGACGCAGCTCTTTACAGAGATCCAAGTCACGCCGTGTCTTAGAAACATGGCACGATCGCTGCGCGCCCCCCACAAGAGCGGTCGCTCTGGAACAACGTCACATGACGTCCACCCAGAATGAGAACCGCACCGCTCTGACGTCATTCGACGGTGGGCAAGCAATTAAATATTAAAGTGGAGTTCCACCCAAAAATGGAACTTCCACTTTTTTTGACTCCTCCCCCTCCAGTGTCACATTTGGCACCTTTCAGGAGGGAGGGGGGAGCAGATATCTGTCTAATACAGGCATTTGCTCCCACTTCCTGGCATAGATCACCGCGGTGACCTACGTCATGTCCAGGGTCTACACTGTCCTCTGGGAAACACACAGGTCCCAGAAGATAGCGGGGACCAGTGAGGACGCACAGCGCGACTTGCGCAAGCGCAGTAGGGAAACCGGGAAGTGAAACTGCAAGGCTTAATTTCCTGATTCCCTCACCAAGGATGGCAGCAGAGGCAGCCGAGAGCCCAGCAATTGATCGGCCTTGGCTGCCGACATCACGGGCACCCTGGACAGGTGCCCATTTATTAAAAGTCAGCAGCTGCAGTATTTGTAGCCGCTGGCTTTTAATAAAAAAAATGTAGGCGGACCTTCGCTTTAATTAGTCACAACATCTTGAGAAAGAATTAGCAAAATAATGCAGCACAGACAATTAAATCTAACTGAACGACCTAAAAACGACACACATTGACAACATCAAAAATATTTCAGGGGAAAATATCCCCCCACCCAAAAAAAATAATAATTCATAAACCAAAGTCAAAACAAACTTGCTGGAAAACACATGTGTTTTGCAAAGACATAACAAACAAAAACCAAAGAGATAATACATGTGTTACAAACTCGATAAGGACACCCAAATGTACTCTCTTGCCGCCCCGCCCCCCCCACACACACAATCTTGCCTCTTTTTTAGGGCAAGGTAAAGAATGATATCTGCAACCTTTATGTAACATAACATAGATTTGTATGCTAATGAGGCAATTGAAAACACATGCGCAGTCCATGAAACACACAAAATGCAAGTTCACCCAATGTAGAGACTGAACTTCAAAGTGGGTACACCTGTTAACCACGTAAGACCTTTAGGTTTTGCGATTCGGCACTGCGTCGCTTTAACAGACAATTGCGCGGTCGTGCAACGTGGCTCCAAAACAAAATTGGCGTCCTTTTTTTCCCACAAATAGAGCTTTCTTTTGGTAATATTTGATATTTTTTGCGCTATAAACAAAAATAGAGCGACAATTTTGAAAAAAAATCAATATTTTTTACTTTTTGCTATAATAAATATCCCTCAAAAATATATAAAAAACATTTTTTTCCTCAGTTTAGGCCGATACGTATTCCTCTACATATTTTTGTTAAAAAAAAATCGCAATAAGCGTTTATCGGTTGGTTTGCGCAAAATTTATAGCGTTTACAAAATAGGGGATAGTTTTATTGCATTTTTATTATTTATTATTTTTTACTACTAATGGCGGCGATCAGCGATTTTTTTCGTGACTGCGACATTATGGCGGACACCTCGGACAATTGTGACACATTTTTGGGACCATTGTCATTTTCACAGCAAAAAATGCATTTAAAATGCATTGTTTACTGTGAAAATGACCATTGCAGTTTGGGAGTTAACCACCAGGGGGCGCTGAAGGGGTTATGTGTGACCTCATATGTGTTTCTAACTGTAGGGGGGTGTGGCTGTAGGTGTGCTATCATCGATTGTGTATCCCTATAATGTGACCACATGATTGATGACAGAGCCACAGTGAAGAACGGGGAAGCTGTGTTTACACACAGCTATCCCCGTTCTTCAGCTCCGGGACCGCGACCCACGGATGGGCACTAGCAGAGGACGTACCTGTACGTGCCTGTGCCCAGCCGTGCCATTCTGCCGACGTAAATGTGGCGGAGGCGGTCCTTAACCACTTGCCGTCGCCGCACCGTCATATTACGTCCACAAGGTGGCTCTCCTAGGCGAGACCACGTAAATGGACGTCCTGCCTTTTAGCCGCCACTAGGGGCGCGCGCGCGCGCCCCCCGCTCGCCCCCGACTCCCGTGCGTGTGCCCGGCGGGCGCGATCGCCGCCGGGCACCCGCGATTGCTCGGTACAGAGCGGGGAACGGGAGCTGTGTGTGTAAACACACAGCTCTCGTTCCTGTCAGCAGGGGAAATGCTGATCTTCGGTTCATACAATGTATGAACAGAAGATCAGTGTTTCCACTAGTGAGGCCACCCCCCCCCCCCACAGTAAGAACACACCCAGGCATACTTAACCCCTTCCCCGCCCCCTAGTGTTAACCCCTTCACTGCCAGTGGCATTTTTATAGTAATCTAATGCATTTTTATAGCACTGATCGCTATAAAAATGCCAATGGTCCCAAAAATGTGTCAAAAATGTCCGAAGTGTCCGCCATAATGTCGCAATACCGAAAAAAAAATCGCTGATCGCCGCCATTACTAGTAAAAAAAAATATTAATAAAAATGCCATAAAAATACCCCCTATTTTGTAAACGCTATAACTTTTGCGCAAACCAATCAATAAACGCTTATTGCGATTTTTTTTTATGAAAAATATGTAGGAGAATACGTATCGGCCTAAACTGAGGAAAAAAAATGTTTTTTTATATATTTTTGGGGGATATTTATTACAGCAAAAAGTAAAAAATATTCATTTTTTTCAAAATTGTCGTTCTATTTTTGTTTATAGCGCAAAAAATAAAAAACGCAGAGGTGATCAAATACCACCAAAAGAAAGCTCTATTTGTGGGGAAAAAAGGACGCCAATTTTGTTTGGGAGCCACGTCGCACGACTGCGCAATTGTCTGTTAAAGCGACGCAGTCCCGAATCGCAAAAAGTACTCTGGTCTTTGGGCAGCAATATGGTCCGGGGGGTAAGTGGTTAAGCGGTTAAGAAAGATCTTCAATTACTATCCCAAAAAAAACACTCTGAGCATGCCCAGAAACATCCAAGTGCTTTTCACACACAAAAAGCATCAAAAAAAAAAAAGTCTCTGAGCATGCTCAGACCAACCCAAATGCAGCTAGCACAAAAAAGCCACTCCCCTGTCCAAAATGAAGTACATCATCCAGCATGCTACAAAATTACAGATGGGACAAACCCCCCCCCCCCCAGTCCAGGGGGGGCAAACAAAGAGCCTAACATGGGCAAAAGTTTGACAACAAATACCACTGCAGGAACTGACTTTTGCGAGTCCCCACTCTTCTAGTTATTGGCCTTAAAATGGGTATGGGGGGGGGTCCAGGTCCCACCCTAAGGGACATATATCAATGTCAACAATTTGGAGAACCCCAAAAATGTAACAAGAAGAAATGCCTTTAACCACTTAAGGACCGAGCCTGTTTTTCAGACTGAGTGTTTACACATTAAAAACATTTTTTTGCTAGAAGATTATACATGCCCTAGAGAATAAAATGGCGGTCATTGAGACAACATTAAAGTCAGCCCAATTTTATTTATATTGTGAAAGATAATGTTACGCCCAGTAAATTGATACCCGACATGTCACGCTTCAAAATTGCGCCCGCTCCTGGAATGGCTTATGACTTTTACCCTTAGAAATCTCCATAGGCGACGTTTAAAAAAATTCTGCAGGTTGCATGTTTTTGTAGACGCTATAACTTATGCGCAAACCAATCAATACACGCTTATTGCGATTTTTTTTTTACCTAAACTGAGGGGAAAAAAATTGAGATTTTTTTATTATAGCAAAAAGTAAAAAATATAGAATTTTTTCAAAATTGTCGCTCTATTGTTGTTAATAGCGCAAAAAATAAAAAAACACATAGGTGATCAAATACCACCAAAAGAAAGCTATATTTGTGGGGGAAAAAAAGGACATCAATTTTATTTGGGAGCCACGTTACACGACCGCGCAATTGTCAGTTAAATCGACACAGTGCCAAATCGCAAAAAGTGCTCTGGTCTTTGAGCAGCCAAATGGTCTGGGGCTGAAGTCGACAAGCAGGCAGCCTTGAAAAGTCCTGTTCAGGGTTTACACATCTACCAGGCACCTTAATAGACATCTACTCCTCCTCCTGTCTCTTCCAGGTTTTCCACCTCTCCCTTTCAGTCAATTTAGTCTCACCTGGCACACCCAAGTCAGTACTCTGCAGTCTGGGAATAAAACAGGACCTGGAGATAAAGGTTGGTCATATGTATGTGGAGGCTGACAGTCAGTAGGCTTGCTCAGCCTGTAAATTAAGATGCTGATGTGTACATAGAGCTGAGACACGGCTAGGTTTTGTTTTGTTGAAAGTTTCATTTTTTCTCTGAAGCGTTGCACAGCACCTGGAAAGGGCACCAGTAAAGTCACCGCTGTTTGCCATAACATTACTGGACTGGTTTCATAGGCGTGCGCACAGGGTGTGCCTAGGCACACCCTAATCACCCTGTGTGGTGCAGATTGCACCAAAATATACTGCGTCAAAACGTGCACTAACGCACAGAAAAATACAGCATTAAATGGCACATAACACACTGAAATATACAACGTTAAACATGCACTAATGCACAGAAATATACTGCGTTAAGTGTGCAGTATCGCACTGGAATATACTGCGTTAAACATGCAGGAATGCACAGAAACATACTGCGTTAAACGTGCAGTAATGCACGGAAATAGACCCCTGATATTTCACCAAAGCTCCCTAATGGGGCTCCTAAAATAAAAAAATTGATTAAAAATATAAACTGCTGACACCATCCACCGCTCTGCTGACACTGTCCACTGCTCTGCTGACACCATTAGTATACTGTATATGCACATGCAAATATGTTTGATCTTTGGGGTGCACACCCTAATGCAAAAGGCTGTGCACACCTATGACTGGTTTTAAAATGCACACACTCTCTCATTGAGCATTTCATTGAACAATTTCAGTTTTCTATGAAAGGCGTGGACAGCTGTCATAAATTAAATATGTTTTTGCCCTACAATTTTAGAGCTGGTCTCCACCTTTTTACTGTCACATTTGACCAGTTAATGTGGGTCATGCTGGCTGGTCTGTATTAGTTTGCACTCAATGGGTGCGCTGTATAAAGACTGGCCTGTGGAGCCCTCCACAGGCTGGCCTGTGCAGCCCTCCACGGACCAGGCTGGCCTGTGCAGCCCTCCACGGACCAGGCTGGCCTGTGCAGCCCTCCACGGACCAGGCTGGCCTGTGCAGCCCTCCACGGACCAGGCTGGCCTGTGCAGCCCTCCACGGACCAGGCTGGCCTGTGCAGCCCTCCACGGACCAGGCTGGCCTGTGCAGCCCTCCACGGACCAGGCTGGCCTGTGCAGCCCTCCACGGACCAGGCTGGCCTGTGCAGCCCTCCACGGACCAGGCTGGCCTGTGCAGCCCTCCACGGACCAGGCTGGCCGGGGCATTTCTAGGTGGCAAAAAGACCAGGGGCTTCAGCCCGAAGTCCAAGGCTGGGAACCGGGGGGTGGTTTGTATGTGATGCAGGCTTTTCTTTTTTGGCTAGCACGTGACCTACATACACTGACGGTAGTGACCTACCTGCACTGACGGTAGTTACTGACCTACCTGACATTTACAAACACATTATTACACTGTTCTGACCTACCTCAGCTCAGCGGTGTCACAGCATCAAGCAGTCATTCCATCAGAGCTGAGGAGCCTGGCTGGAGGGGAGGAGAGCTGAGGAGCCTTGAGGAGAGGAAAGCCGCCCGGGCGCAGGGCCGGGATGTGGCACCGGTGCGGCGGCCGTATTGTAATTCCCACCTTCTGGAGCCAGTGCGGCACCTATGATCGATGTCCCACAGTCGCGGCATTGGACCAGTGGGACGTCCATCATAGGCATTGCGCAGGCTCCAGGAGGCGGGACCTGCTATGGGACTCGGCTACATTTGGTGGCGCTCGGGATCAAATCGATCCCGGCGCACGACACTCGCTCGAGGCTAATAATGCAGTCCTGCCACCGTGAGACTCTGGGCTTTACAGGGTCACATTCGGGGGTTCAGCCATGGCTAGCCACCACCTCCCGACACCCTTGTGGGCTGGGCTCTGGCCTGGGGAGCCGTCCACAGACTGGGGGGAGGGCTCTGGATGGAAGAAAGGAAAGGATGGTTACAACCAGCAGTACCAGGCTGGTGGTGTGGGGATGTAAGCTGGACACCTTGAAGCACACAGGTAAAAACTCTGCAGGGTTTTATTCCATAAGGTGAGCTGTACACAGTGTTCTATATAAGATAAGTTTGCCATGTACTATACTGTCTAAGGAAAGATGCATTGAATGAGGGGTTTATATGCATTAAATGGAGGATTGATATTTTGTATCAAATTTTGATTATTGATTATCCTATGTTTGTGTGTAACACTACTGAATACCGTTATTGAAGCTGATATTCAACGTAAGGTAGACAGGAATCTTTATCCCCATAATAATCTTGCCTTACATCTCATGCCTCGTAAACGCGACTGGTTTTCCTATCCGGAAAACTGCCATGACAGCTTTTGGCTGGGAATCCCAGCCGTGTGTATACTCCATCGCAGTATTCCCGACAGGAAAACTGCCGGGGGGGGGAACCAGTTCCCTCTCTCATGGCAGTTTTCCTGTCGGGAAACCCAGTCGTGTGTAGGGGGGGGGGGGGGGAAGTTACAGAGCAGGTTCTCGGTTTCCCGGCGGTAAAAAGTCCACCGGGAAACCAGTACGTGTGTACGAGGCTATACTTGCCAACTGTCCCAGATTTGCTGGGACAGTCATGCCTTTTACTAAACTGTCCCAGAACATATTCTGTGCCCTCCTGAACCCAGTATTGTGCCCTCTTGACCCCCCCCCCCTGTACTGTGCTCTTTGTATTGACTAGTCTTTGATCTATATAATGCTTTTCTTATGTAAAATCGATTTTATTGAAAGTACTAATGAATATATGTTTAAAGGGGTTGTAAAGCTTTGTGGGTTTTGTTTGTTTTTTTGTTTGTTTTGTGTTTTTTTGTTTTGTGTTTTGTTTTGTTTGTGGTGTTTGTTTTTTGTTTGTTTGTTTTTTTTACCTTAATGCATCCTATGCATTAAGATGAAAAAACACCTTGCAAATCCCCCCCAGCCCCCCGTTTTTACTTGCCTAATCCACGAAACTCTGTGTGGGCTTGTTCATACGATGGTTTCCCCCAGCTTGAGGTGGCTCGTCATTGTAGAGCGATGGCAGCTCAGCCATTGGCTCCTACTGCTGTCAATCAAATCAATGACATGGCGCAGCGGGGCCGAGTGATACAGTCGGTGGCTATAGCCACCGGCTGTATCACGGGAGCGCGCCCGCAAGCTAACCCCCTTGGGAGAGCACTCTCCCAAGAAGGGGGTTGGCTCTTGCGGGGAGGGACCCCAGAAGACCAGGATCGGGGCCACTCTGTGCAAAACGAACTGCACAGTGGAGGTAAGTATGACATGTTTGTTTATTTTAAAAAAATATATGTACTTTATTTCTTGGAAGTAGGTGTGTAAATTGGGGCAAGCTGGTAGGGGCCCCAGTGCATTACTTTGCCCAGGGGCCCATGATGCTCTTAAGACGGCCCTATAGTGCATTGTTGGTTCACTTACCTTTTTCCTTTGATTTCCCTTCTAAAAAATGTTATATATTTTTTTTCCCTTTGTCTGAATTTCTCACTTCCTGTTCCTCCTCCAGTAATCTTGCCCCCATCATGCGAGTCGTTCTGGCTGGGGGTTAGTCGGCGTACTTGCCCCCTCCCTTGGGTCTACATCCCTGACTCCCATGCCTGTGAATGTCTCCCCGCAGGGATGTAGTTCCAAGGGAGGGGGCAAGCACGCTGACTAACCCCCAGCTAAAACGGCTTGGATGATGGGGGCAAGCTTACTGAGGCGGAAGTGAGAAATTCAGGCCGGGGGGGGGGAATTTTTTTAGAAGGGAAAAGGTAAGTCAGGGGTGGCCAACCAGTGGCCCGTGGAGCCCTCTGATGTGGCCCGCGACCTCCTGCTCTGGAATGGCGGGTTGGCAAGTCCAGATCGCAGGTTGCCGACCCGTCATACCACAGTATCAGCGTTGTGAATGAAGCTGGTGATAGAGGAAGAAAGTGGCTGCGGAGGAGAGCCGCATAAGCCAATGCTTCCTCTACAGCACTGGCTTTTGCCACAGGTGGAGTCTATGGCAAAGTTCAGCTAACCCTCAGGATAGACACAGGTGCACTAAGCTGCACCCGCAGTGTGGGCAAACCACAGCACATCAGTGTGAAAGCAGTCTTCGGCCCTCTTCACATGACCAGCCCGACCAAATGGGACCCTCAATTCACCTCTATAGAGAGTCGGATGTCCGTTTACGCCCACCTACCTCCAATCCGAAAAACAGAAGGGAATTCGTCCCCTTCCATCAGGGGGCCTATAGAGTAGCCGTGACCTGTCATCTGCCCGCTCCGCTCATTGTGGCCCGCGGCTGGTTACCAAGTTGCTTAAGTGGCCCTCACTCTTCAAATGGTTGGGCACCCCTGAGGCAAGTGAACCAACAATGCGCCAGCTTAAAGGAACCTATTTGGGGGAAAAAAAACCTTTACAACCCCTTTAAGTCATCATTAATAGATGGATGCCTCTGTCCACACAAGCCAAGTTGATGATGGGATCCTCCCCACTGTACCATTGTGTTCTGACAGTGGGGAATCCTCAGTCAGAATACATTGATCAGTGCAGCAGCCAATTGGCTGCAGGCAGTGATCGATTGAAAGTATTCAATATTCCCATTTGATAGAAGCTAAACATTAGATTTGATTTCGCTCAAGTGGGAGCCGCCATAGATTCAGCTGTTCCCTGTTAAATTGCCAAATGCTGATCCATCTATGGCCAGCTTCAGTCTCGGCCTCATCCTGTGTAGGAATGTACAGAACTGGTTACTTGGTGTCAGACTTTAATTTTATTTCTCTCTTCTGTTGTCAGTGATGGCGTCTGCTGATCCGAGGAATGACCTGGAATGTTCCATCTGTCTTAACGGTGCTAAAGATCCTGTTACCCTGAAATGTGGGCACAGCTTCTGCCGGGACTGTATTGGCCATGTGTTGGATACACAGGAGGAGTCTGGAGGTTGTCCCTGTCCTGAATGCAGAGAAGAGTTCCAGGAGCGGCCTGAACTGTGGCGGAAAATAAAACTGCGTAACATAGTGGAGAATGTCCTGTCTGCTCAGCCAGATCAAGAGGATTTCGGGGTCTTCTGTACTTACTGTATTCACACTCCTGTACCGGCTGTAAAATCCTGTCTGCATTGTAAAGCTTCTTTGTGTGAAGATCACCTGAAAGTCCACAACAAGTCACCAGAACACGTCTTATGTGACCCCACCACTTCCCTGGAGAACAGGAAATGCTCCGTCCATCAGAAGACCCTGGAGTATTACTGCACCGAGGACTGCAGTCCGGATGGAGGACACCGAGTGGAGATTCTGGATGAGGCCTCTGAGATGAAAAAGAAACTGATAGATGTTCTGCAGAAACTGATGACCGAGAGAGAGGAGACGGAGAAAAGAGTCTATAATCTGCAGGAATGCAGGAGGAAAATACAAGGAAAAGCAGATGACGAAACAGAGAAAGTCACTGCCCTGTTCAGAGACCTCAGGAGACGTCTGGAAGACCTGGAGAAGAGAGTCCTGAGTGAGATCTCTGGGCAGGCAGAGCGGGTCTGTCTACCACTGTCTGATATGATCCAACAGCTGGAAATAAAGAAGGAAGAGCTGTCCAGGAAGATGGGGGACATTGAGGAGATGTGTAACATGAAAGATCCACTGACTGTCCTCCAGGAATCGGATACAGGGGACTTGTGTGAAACTGAAGATGGAGATGAGGGCAGAGAGAGACATGATAGACTTCTCCATGATGGAGGGGATCTGGATGTGGTGGGGATCTCTCACACATTACACACAGGCTTGTCTGATATCATGTCTGAGGTAAATGTACAGAAATGTTCAGACACACATGTCTCTCCGCCTTCTACTACAATGGGCAAAGTCCACATCAATGCTGGACCATCCAGGAGACGACCCCAACCCTCCGTGACTCTACATGACTTATTCTACCAGGTTGGAGGAGAATATATTGGGGCTGTACAGCCAACATCAGGGGTGTCGGGCTATAGAGACATATTACTGGATGTCGGCACATCTGGTTATTCTTTACATATATCTGATGACCGAAAAACTGCATCCTGGTTATCACCCTCACTTGTCCCTTTAAATATTTATCCCCTGCCAGCTACAGAGAGATTTCAGTGTCCTCAGGTGATGAGTAGTCAGAGTTTCTCCTCAGGAAAACATTGCTGGGAGGTGGATGTTGGTGGGTCCGAGTACTGGACAGTCGGGATGTGTTACCCCAGTATAGACAAGAAAGGAAACCGGTCACTGATTGGATGTAATAAGAAGTCCTGGGGTTTGGGGATGTTTGGGTGTAATCAATACACGGTAATACATAACAGTAATCAGACTCCAATACCCGGAAATTTCCCCATCAACCGAGTCGGCGTAGCTCTGTATTACGAGGCCGGGCAGATCTCCTTTTATGATCTGTGCAACCTGGTCCGACACCTCTACACCTTCACCACCACCTTCACCGAGCCCCTCCATGCTGGGATATATGTGTGGAGAGGGTGTGTAAAAATATGTAGGGGTAATTGGATGTGAGAAATCTGCCCAGAGGCTGGTGACATCACAAGGTGTAGGATTGGTTAAATACTCCACCACTAGGAGGAAGTAGTGGAGAAGAGCCAACGTTATTTATTGATTTTTGTTTTTAAAAGCTGCAGGCTCTGGGACCATCATCTTCATCCTAAACTTCACTACCTAGTGCAGGGATATGCAATTAGCGGACCTCCAGCTGTTGCCAAACTACAAGTCCCATCATGCCTCTGCCTCTGGGTGTCGTGCTTGATGCTGTCGGTCTCGCTATGCCTCATGGGACTTGTAGTTTGGCAACAGCTGGAGGTCCACTAATTTCATATCCCTGCCCTAGTGTGTCGCTGACCGGGAACAAGCATGAAGGAGGTCAGAATGTTAAGGTTTCACTGGTTGCATGCTTGTTTTGGGTAAGTGAAGCACAAGGTAGTGTAGGAGGTTGGGATGACGGCCCTGGAGATGACACCTTTTGTAGTGTATCTGTAGCCAAAATGCAATGTTTTAAGTTTTGGATGGAATGGGGAAGGATTAGAATTGTCTGGTGGTTTATTGTGCTATTTGAGGCTTTAGTAAAGATTACTCCTCACTTCCTGTCCTGCTGATAGAATTTTACCAGACAGGAAGTGAGGGGAATTCTCCCACAACAACACGGACAGAAATAAAATGCATTTCTGTATAGCGTAGGGGAAGGATGAGAACTCCTCTAATGCTCCGTACACACTGCCGGAATTTCTGATGGGGGGGGGGGGAGTCAGATGGGAGCTTTTCATCGGATATTCCGACTGTGTTTATGCCCCGTCGGACTTTCCGACTGACTTGGATAGAAAGCATGTTCTCTATTTTTTGAGGTTTGCCCAGTCAAAAGTCTGACCGTGTGTATGTGGCATAAGGTGTGTGTGTGTGTGGGGGGGGGCACTTCTGTCTATGTCCCTGTTGGAATTTTTCCTTTATATGTTGCCACCAGGGCGGGAAGTAAAGGAAAATCTTTATTGGGGCACTTGGCAGTAAAAATCTGACTGTCGGCAGCAATATCGCATACACTTTATTTTTTGCACCATTATATATTTTGCACCAAAGTACTCTACAATCTATATGTTTATTTGCTGGGTTCACTGGATACACTCGCATGCACTCTCCGCAGCAAATATGGGGAAAAAATTCACTTTTCTATATTTAGTATATTGTGCGGCACTGTTCCTTTAACCAGTTCCCGAATGCCCCGACAGCTTTTTATCCAGGACTTCATTAGAGAGATTCCCCTTGGGCCTTGTTCACGTTAGGCATATCAGTGGGTGCCCCCATGTGAGGAACATGTTTACCCCACACAGGTATATGCAATTAGCGGACCTCCAGCTGTTGCAAAATTACAAGTCCCAACATGCCTCTGCCTCTGGCTGTCTGAGTCTTGCTATGCCTCATGGGACTTGAAGTTCCGCAACAGCTGGAGGTCTGCTAATTGCATGTCCTTGCCTTAGGTCATGGGTGTTCAACCTGTGGCCCTCCCAGCTGTTGCTCCCATCATACCTCTGCCTTTTGGGAGTCATGCTTGTGACTGTCAGTCTTGCAATTCCTCATGGGGATTTGTAGTTCTGCAACAGCTTGAGCACCCATGCCTTATGTGTTCCTTGCATCCCTGTGCAGGCTGTCCCATAGCTATGTATTGGGATTCAGCTGCTGCTCCCAATGTGACCTTTTTATATGGCTGATGGTGTACAGATCTGAATGCAAACTGTGTGTGTTCAGGACCATTCACCCACACACATTCAATTGGGAGCAATGTCTGTGCAGCTGCTGTGCCCCAATTGACATCAATGGGACTGTCTGCATGGGGGTGCACAGGACAGCTGTGCGTTCCCATGTGGGTAGACATGGCCCTCACATGGGGCATGCATTGATACGCCCGGGGTGAACGAGGCCTTGCCTAACAAGGATTGTAATTACTGTATTTATTGGCGTTTAACACTCACTTTTTTTTTTTACCCTGAAACTTCCCTCTTAAAGTTAGGGTGCGTCTTATTCGCCGATTAAATACGGTACTTCCCGCTCCATTGAAAGTAAGAAACAATAGGCTTTTGTCCTGACGCACTGATATCCAATGGAAATTCCTAACCTTCCTCATAGATTCCTTTACATGAAAATCCATTTAACTGATTAGATATTACCTCCATGTTTTTTTTGTTTTGTTTTTCTCTTCATTTGATAAATATTAAATTGCTATTGCTAAATGAATATAGGCTAATGTTGGGATCTTTGTATAATAAAGGATTTATTTTCTATAATAACTGCAGAAAGATGTGATTCTTCTCCAGATCCTTGGAAGGTTCTCTTGTAGAACATGGGAGACAGTTGGTCACTTTAATGGACAATGAGGTATTTGGAAGTCTTGAAGTCTCATGTACACCAAGTCCAGTGATCTGCAATTTTCCGCACATCAAAAAAATGCAACGTTTTATTGTGCAGGTAGAATGCTTATTCGGTTTAAGGACCGCCTCCTGCACATATACGTCGGCAGAATGGCACGGCTGGGCACAAATACGTACCTGTACGTCCTCTTTAGGTGCCCAGCCGTGGGTCGCGGGAGTGCGCCCATGACCTGGTCCGAAGCTCCGTGGCCACGGGACCCGCGGACCCAATCGCCGCCGGAGTCCCGCGATCGGTCCCGAAGCTGAAGAACGGGGAGAGCTGTGTGTAAACACGGCTTCCCCGTTTTTCACTGTGTCGTTGTCATTGATCGTGTGTTCCCTGATATAGGGAAAGGCGATCAATGACGTCACACGACCAGCCCCACCCCCCCTACAGTTAGAAACCTATATGAGGTCACACTTAACCACTTCAGCACCCCCTAGTGGTTAACTCCCAAACTACAATTGTCATTTTCACAGTAAACAATGCCTTTTTTGCTGTGAAAATTACAATTGTCCCAAAAATGTGTCAAATTGTCCGATGTGTCCGCCATAATGTCGCAGTCACGAAAAAAATTGCCGCCATTAGTAGTAAAAAAAAATAATAAAAATGCAATAAAACTATCCCTTTTTTTTTTTTTTTTGTAAACGTTATTGCGCAAACCAATCGATAAACGCTGATTTTTTTTTTTATTTTTTTTTTTTTTTTTACCAAAAATAGGTAGAAGAATACGTATCGGCCCAAACTGAGGGGAAAAAAGTTTTTTTAAAATATATTTTTGGGGGATATTTATTATAGCAAAAAGTAAAAAATATTGCATTTTTTTTTTTTTTTTTTTTTTCAAAATTGTCGCTCTATTTTTGTTTATAGCGCAAAAAAAAACCGCAGAGGTGATCAAATACCACCAAAAGAAAGCTCTATTTGTGGGGAAAAAAGGGCGCCAATTTTGTTTGGAAGCCACGTCGCACGACCGCGCAATTGTCAGTTAAAGCGACGCAGTGCCGAATCGCAAAAACTGGCCGGGTCCTCTACCTGCATTTTAGGCCGGGTCTTAAGTGGTTAAAAAATAAAAAATGTAGTATTCAGAAGCAGCAGAATTTTTGAAAGGTCATTTGCTTTTGAAGGCATGAGCTACCAATTTGGCTTTTTTTGTCTCCATACTTAATTTTGTCATTCATCCAGAGCATCATGTCGGTATATTTTCTATTATGATATACATGATTGGTCAGCGGCTCCCCAAGTAATGAAGACATGGTTAAGATGTGTGTAGATGAATCTCTAGAGAAAAGCCCAGACATGGCAGCTCCAATCCCAACCGGTCCTTTAATCTTTATGAATATATTTTTATATTGATTTCATGTTTTTTATCATTTTTATTTTTCTCCCCCATTTTAACTAACTTTTTAACTAAACCTATTGGTGTACAATATTAGAAATAAGACCTACTGGTAAAAAACCCACAGCCAATGTTACTTTTTTTTTCCTCAATAAATATCTGGTTAGTACTCCATGTACTCAAGCTAGAATTGGATAACAAAAATATATAAAACAAAAAAATGCAATTTTCTAGTTAGTTAATATGGTGAAAAGTTTAATGTTAAAACCCAGTAAAGTTTTAAAATATTTGGGTTTCAGCATGTTTAATCTCATCATCTGTTCTCTAAAAAAAAAAAAAAAGGGGAAAAAATTTATATGCTAATTGGTAAGAACAATGTGGGGTTATTTGCACACTTCCATTAGAAGTCGGCCAATGGAAAGCCTTCATTTTCTGCCTTTTGCCTACCCATCTCCCTTGTATAAAGCGGCACTCTCCCTCCTCTGATCAGTGACTACTTCCAGAGATTTCGGTATACTTGTCTATTGCAGCCTAGCTGGAGATTTGGTGACGTTGTCCGGTGTTTATCTGCAGAGGAAAAGAATATTCAGAAAAACAAATCCAACTACATCACCGCTGGATCCCCACCACATCAAGGTAAGGTCACTTTCATCTAACCAATCAGTGTATCTTCATTAAAGTGGAGGTTCACCCTATAAAACATTTCTAACACTAAATCTAGCCCAGTCCTGCATATAAGATGACACTGACCTTTTTTTTCCTTTGCCGTAGATAGCGTTAAGTCGTGGAATTCACCGCGGCTTCCGGGTAGGGAATCCCGCGGGAGTGGGCGTTCCTATTGTCATGCCAATTGATTGACATGCTAAAGGACGGCGCACACAGCGCGTCACGACTTCCCGAAAGAAGCTCGGGTCGGCTCTGGCTCTGCTCTATTCGGTGCCAGTGCGCAGGCGCCGAATAGAGCCAAGCTGACCCGAGCTTCCTTCGGGAAGTCGTGACGCGCTGTGTGCGCCGTCCTTTAGCATGTCAATCAATTGGCATGACAATAGGAACGCCCACTCCCGCGGGATTCCCTACCCGGAAGCCGCGGTGAATTCCACGACTTAACGCTATCTACGGCAAAGGAAAAAAAAGGTCAGTGTCCTCTTATATGCAGGACTGGGCTAGATTTAGTGTTAGAAATGTTTTATAGGGTGAACCTCCACTTTAAATAATAAACATTTTTTATAGTAATTCTCCAGAGATGTACGAGGCATATGTAATATTTAAAAAGCTATATATGAATAACTGATAAAATGGGCAATGGGTTGAGGTTCAGGATAATGTGTAATACAATGGATACAGAAGACAGGATAGACATTGGAGGCTTGCCATGATCCGTCTAATGGAAACAGTTTTTAATGCAGGATATGTAATATAAATTGAGGCCCAGATTCTGGTAGAATAGCGTAAAACTGCGGCGGCGTAACATATGTCATTTACGTTACGCCGCCGCAAGTTTTACAGGCAAGCGCTTTATTTTCAAAGAACTTGCCTGTAAAGTTGCGGCGGCGTAGCGTAAATTCCCCCGGCGCAAGTCCGCCTAATTCAAATGAGCCGGGTAGGGGGCGTGGATCATTTAAATTAGGCGCGTACTGTGCATGCGCCGTCCCTAAAATTTCCCGACGTGCATTGCGCTAAATGACGTCGCAAGGACGTCATTTGTTTCGACGTTAACGTAAATAGCGTCCAGCACCATTCACGGACGACTTACGCAAACAACGTAAAATTTCGACGCGGGAACGACGGCCATACTTAACATTGGTTGCCCCTCATATAGCAGGGGCAGCTTTATGCGTCGCAAATCTAACGTAAACGTCGTAACTTCACTGCGTCGACCGCACGTACGTTCGGGAATTTGCGTATTTTGCTAATTTGCATACACGACGGGGAGAACAATGGAGGCGACACCTAGCGGTGAAAAAAAAATTGCATTTAGGATCCAACAGCTTAAGAGCCTTACGCCTGTTGGATCTAATGGTTATCTATGCGTAACAGATTCTAAGAATCAGTCGCATAGATACGACGGCCCAGATTAGGACTTACGACGGTGCACATTGCGTTACGCCGTCGTAAGCCCTTTCAGAATCTGAGCCTGAGGCTTTAATTTGTGTGATGTAATACAAAGCGAAATGTGTTTTGGTAGCCAAGTAATGTACATGTAGCGCCCCTCTTTACTTTCAGTACGGGCACTACGCTAAAGTTAGTGGGGAATGGGAGAGTTATTTTTCTCCCATTCATAAGTTTGTTAAATTTTGGGCTGCTGTCATTCCAGAACTGTTCTGTAGGTCAGTCTGCGCTCCAGGGATGCGATCCCATCCCTGGGTGACAGTTGGCGCTAGAGGGTTTCTGGCAGAGCCACTTTTCCCCAGCAGCCAATTAGAGGAGTTTTCCCTCACGGAGCATGCTGGGGGAGAGTATATCTGTGGCAGACGCCATTTGTTGTTGGTCCTCGCGGGTTCCAGGTGCGGCACCTATCTTCAGGGTGTGCGCACATCGCGGACCCCACCACTATGGCCTACCTGGCCTGGGGTCGCGCGCTACGCGGAGTTCCAGACTCTGGGTCCTTCTGGCTTGGAGTGACTGATGCTACTAAGGGGCCCCAGTGACTTACTGGGTCCCCCGTCTACTGAGGAGATCCCAGGCTGTATGCCGTTCGGTGGGGGGTCGGCTTGAGGAGAACCCGGAGGCAGGTTATCCAAAAGGGCTTGAATGAACCATCGGGGATCTGGTGACCGGACATTGACAGGTACACTTGCACTGTCAACCGGTGACCCTAACGCTAATTACTGGGAGGATTCGCTCAATCATTTAGCTCATCCAAGTACTAGGCCTGTGGCAGAGGCCTGTTTCTCCCAGCAACCGGCTGCCAGGCCTGTGGCAGGGGTCTGTCCAGGGGCACTTCACCCACTCTGGCTGGAGTGGCGACGAACTGTATTACTGCAGAAAGCAGGATTGCTTTCCTTCTATTCAAAGCCAGATACCGCAAAGTTCCTTTACTTCATCAACCTTTCCTATCTACCTTTAGTTGATGTTGGGCCAAGAAATAAAGCATTCAGAAAACGTTACCTAATAAGTGGACATTCGCTTATTGCTCTACTCGCTACCTTCACCCCTAGACAACACATAACGGTAACTTAATACGCCGATCCCAAAACAATCAGCGGCGCCTGAGGGGGTAGCGCTGCATATACAAAACATCAAATATTGTACAGTGTATATAAACGCTACATGTTGACACAGCATCCACGGTGAGATTGTCTTGAATGATGGTTGTATATTGGCAGATGGATGTACTCTTATCTATAACTGTAAATAATATATTTTCCACAATGTATAAAAATACTAATGTTTTTCTTGGTTTTTAGTTTTGTGACATATTCCATATACATCGTTTAATAAATGATGTGCCCATGTATGGCTCCTGAGGAAGCGGACACCAAGTAACCGCAAAACATGCAACATGTAGAGTTTATATAAACTGCACAATATTTGATGTTTTGTATACATCATTGTTAATAACAAGCTGATTTATGGTTGTCACAGTCAATATTTTATTGTAAATGTTTAGAAATGTACTTTGTAACAAAAAATATATTTTACATTATAAATTTGACTGTCTATCAGTTGTTCATACGATGCCATTATAGTCCAATGCAGCCTCCCATTTCTTTACAATTGTTCATATGAGTAGTTACTCCTCCTGTGCACTGGGTGGGGCACTTGAATTTTCTCCGTACAGAAAAATACCTGCTGATCCTGCCAGAAATCCAGTGAGCTCCTAAATTCCTGTTTTGAACGGACCACACTGGAGGAGTTATGCAAATATTCAACTTGGAGGGCCGACGTCCGTTTTGGTATTTATGGAGACTTCTTGCATATGCCTTTTTTTTATATTTTAAACCATTAAAACTGTCCTTGATAAATTTGTTAATATATGTTTCATTCTAGACCATGAGATATACATTTTGTCCTACTGCAAAATCTCTTCTGCTCGTCCTGAGGAAGCCCCAAAGGCAAAACGCGTAGACTATGCACAGAGGATATTTCCTACATCATATATCCTATATGGTTTATTTTTTATTTAAGTTGTTTATGTATACATTTTTGTAATAAAATGTATGTATTTTTGATATTCCCGCCTTGCCTCAAAAGTCGGTTCGTTCAATTACTGCAATTTGAGTAATTTTATTTTTCTCATGTCTTCGCTATTTACGGATGTTGACACATGTGAGTGCTTCTCCCCCCCCCATATATATATTTTTTTGATTCGCAAATATTCAAATGTCTTGGAGGATGTCAGTCTGGCGGAGGGGTGTAATTAAATAAATGTTTCTTTTAAAATGTATATTGTAATGGTATTTGTGTGGGGTGTGTTTTTTTTTTTTTATTTTTTTTTTTTTTTTTAATCCTAGTCAATGGTATTGTGAAAATCTCTTCTAGATAAAAGAAGAAAACGCCAAGGCCCTGCAAGGCCTATATGACATTTAAATTGCTTGGTGACTCTGTGATATAAACAACTCTAATTCCTCCTGGACAACAATGGTGTGTTACTGGTAGATGTGAGTTCCATAGGGAGGATAAATAAAATGGAGGCACTATAAACTGAAATCCCAGTCTATAGTATCGGACCAATGAACATATAGCTGCTCTGCTACCAATTCACCACCCCAAAGATTTAAAACAAAAATTGTATAAAAGTGATGGGTAGAGATGAACCAACCACACCTGGGTGGTGTTTGGACAGGGTTCAGTGAACAGGTCTGTGTACCTAATCCAAACCCCTTTGAAGTCAATGGGAGCCAATTGTACATGGTTCTGGCCATTTTCGGAGCTAATGGGCAAGGGAATATGAAAAATATCGGGGGGGGGGGGGGGTTGGGCACTGACCTTGGAGACATGTACCAAAGAATTTTTCTTCCATGTGTTGCATAACTGGGCACTGCCTTTGGGAAATTTAGCAAAGAAAAAAAAAAGCTAAATGAGCTTTTACTAAAGCTCTTCCCAGCCATATTGAATTTTTAAACTTTAATAGCTGGTAAGACTCAGTAATAGATTCAGTAAGACTTACGATGGCGTATCAGTAGATACGCCGTCGTAAGTCCGAATGCGCGCCGTCGTATATTTAAAGGGTCACTAAAGGAATTTTTTATTTATTTTTTGCTAAATGGTTTCCTTTTACCTTACTGCAGTCCTGGTTTCATGTCCTCATTGTTCGTTTTTGCTCTGTTGCTGTAATTCTGCTCTGTTCTGGACACTTCCTGGTTGTCTGTTTCCTGATCACCACAGTACTGGGAGATTCTAGTTTCCGTTTCCAAACCAATACTGCTCTATGGGTCTGTCCAGCACAGAGGCATCAAAAAACTAAGCTAGATGCAAAAACGAAACTGAAACTAGGAGGTACATTATATGATTGATTTTTATCTATTTGTAATCGTTTTTAAAAGGAATCAGTTAACTTTTATGTTTCTATACCCTGTAAACAGTCATTTCAGCTAAAGAAATGTTTTCCTTTAGTGACCCTTTAAGCGTATTCTGGAAACCAGATACGCTTAAATTTGGCTAAGATACGACCGGCGTAAGTCTCCTATGCCGTCGTATCTTATGTGCATATTTACGCTGGTTGCTAGGGGCGTGTACGTGGATTTACGCGTCGGATATGCAAATGACCTAGATACGTCGATTCACGAACGTACTTGCGCCCGATATGCTGTTTACGTAAGGCGTTTTTCCGGCGTAAAGATAAACCACCAAAAAGATGGTGCAGCCCATCCAAGGTATGGACGACGGAACAGCTGTCGTATTATACGTCGTTTGCGTAAGCGTACGTGAATGGGGCTGGGCGTAGGTGACGTTCACGAAAGCAATGAGTATTTGCGATGTGATTCTGAGCATGCGCCGTACCAACGGCCCTCATTTACATGGGGTCACGGTTAATTTAAATGAAGCCCGCCCACTACATGCCTACTTTGAATTAGGCGGGGTTACGCCGGGCCATTTGCGCTAGGCCGACATAACTTGGGGATAACCCATTTTAAAAGTCAGCAGCTACAAAAAGTGTAGCTGCTGGCTTTTAATAAACAGACACTTACCTGCTCCACGGCTCCAGCGACGCGCCGGATGGGGCTCCGCTCCTCGCCCCCCTCCTCACCGGCCGGCGTCTTCATACTCTTTGTGGGCACCCAGCCGTGACAGATTTCGGCTTCACGGCCGGGCACCCACTGCACATGCGTGAGCGGCACGGCCCGGCGAGGCGCCGTCTGATTGGACAGGCGATCGCCTAGGACCTGTCGTGTGTCCTAAGCGATCGCCTACAGCAACCTCTTCCTGTAGGTGATAAAGCTTAATCGCCTAGGCGATTAGGCTTAATCGTCTACCCGGAAGGAGGAAGTGGGACAGGAAGTCCCACTCCTCCTGAAGCCCCCACTCCCCCCCCCCCCCCCAAAAAAAAATTACATGCCAAATGTGGCATGTAAGGGGGTGAGGAGTGGGATAAGCGGAAGTTCCAAATTTGGGTGAAACTCCGCTTTAACCACTTTGTACCCTGGCCAATTCCGATACTTCTTCTACATTTTTAAAAATCATCATTACTCATGAACTATATTAAAACATTTATACATGTATTTTTTAAGCAGAGACCCTAGGGAATAAAATGGCAAGTTGTTGCAACTTTTTATGTCACACTGTATTCGTACTTCAAATTTTTTTTTTGGGGGGGGGGGGGGTGAATAATTAAAAAAAAATGGAAAAAAAAATTGTGTGGTTTATTTTTTTTTTATTGTATACTTTCCCTTTTTTAATTTTTGATCACTTTTATTTATAGCAAGTTTGAAAAAAGACACAAGTCCAATCATTTCAACCATAACAAAAAAAAAAAAAACATACAATCCCATATTTCCAATTCACAGTTGATTCAGAGGAATGTGAAAAAAAAACCCCAGCAGAGCATGATCCAATTTTGCTACGGCAGGGGAACAAATTACTTCCTGATCCCCCGAGAGGCAATTGGATTTTCCCCGGGTCAACTTTACCTATAAATGTCAGTACTTCTGTACATTTAGGAAAGAATCCAGACCTTTCTTAAAGCAATCTACTGAGCTTTCCAGAACCACCTCTGGAGGGAGTCTTTTCCACATCTCTTAGGCCTCATACAGACGACCGGACCGGTCCGATGAAAACGGTCCGCCGGACCGTTTTCATCGGACATGTCTGCTGCCAGATTTTGGTCTGATGTGTGTGTACACACCATCAGACCAAAATCCCTGCAGACAGCAAACGCGGTGACGTGGCCGCGACGACGTGCGCGACCCTGGAAGTTCAATGCTTCCACGCATGCGTCGAATCACTTTGACGCATGCGGGGGATTTCGGCCCAGCGGACATGTCTGATGAGTCGTACAAACCATCGGACATGTCCGACGGACAGGCTTCCAGCGGACATGTTTCTTAGCATGCTAAGAAACATTTGTCCGCTTGGCCGGAAAACTGTCCAGTTTCAGCGGACATGTTCGGTCATGTGTACGAGGCCTTACTGTGAAGGAACCTTTCCGTATTTGAAGATGAAATCTCTTTTCCTCTAGACGTAAAAAGTGCCCCCTTCTCCTCCAGTGTTGACTGTAAAGTGAATAACTCCACCAAGTTCATGATATGGACCCCTTTTATATTTGTACATGTTGATTATATCCCACCTTCTCAAGAGTGAATAAATTCAGTTCCTCATAGCTGAGCTCCTCCATACCTCTTATCAGTTTGGTTGCCCTTCTCTGCACTCTCTTTAGTTCCCTGATATCCTTTTTGAGAACTGGGGCCCAAAACTGAACTGCATATTTCAGATGAGGTCTTACTAATGATTTGTACAGGGGGGAAAAATTATATCTCTCTCTCTGGAGTCCATACCTCTCTTAATACAAGAAAGGACTTTGCTTGCTTTGGAATCCGCAGCTTGGCATTGCATGCTATTATTGAGCTTATGAACCCCCAGATCTATCTCTACTATGGATCCCCCCAGTTGTACTACCCCTAGTATGTATGATGCATATTCTTAGCCCCCAAGTGCATAACTTTACATTCATCAACATTAAACCTCATCTGCCACATAGTCGCCCAATCAGACAGAGCATTGAGGTCGGCTTGTAAATTGGAGACATCCTGTAATGACGTTATTCCACTGCATAGCTTGGTGTCATCTGCAAAGACAGATATGTTACTTTGGATCCCAGACCCAATATAAATTATAAATATATTAAAAAGTAAGGGTCCCACCACTGAACCTTGGGGTACACCACTGATAACCTTACACCAGGAAGCGAAAGCAAAGGCAGATTCTGGTGGTAGGGAACTCAATTCTTAGATGGACAGAGAGGGCAATCTGTAACAAAGACCTGAAGTGCCGAACTGTATGTTGTCTACCGGGCGCTCGGGTTTGGCACATCACGGATTTGGTGGACAGATTACTGGGAGGGGCTGGGGAAGACCCAGCTGTCATGGTGCACGTTGGCACCAATGACGAAGTCAGAGGCAAATGGGAGTGTCCTAAAGAACGATTTTAGGGACTTGGGAGCTAAATTGAGGAGAAGGACCTCCAAGGTAGTATTCTCAGGAATACTACCGGTACATCGAGCCACACCAGAAAGGCAGAGGGTGATTAGGGAAGTAAACAAGTGGCTGAAGAGCTGGTGTAGTAAAGAGGTGTTTGGGTTCCTGGAGGACTGGGCCGACTTCTCAGTCGATAACCAGTTCTATAGAAGGGACGGACTGCACCTAAATGGGGAGGGTGCAGATCATCTGGGAATAAGGGGGTTTTAAACTAGGCGATGGGGGGGGGGGGGGGGGGAGTCCAGAGAAAGAGATGGTCAATGTGGAACATATTCAAGAGGGTAGTATTAGAGGTAGGGTAACCAAAGCACATAAACCCAAGGTAAGTAGAGTAGCAGGTCCTAGTTGCAATCTCGGAACACCCAAGAGGATAGTATGTGACCGGTCAAAATATATTAATGCAGTAAAGTGTTTGTTCACCAATGCCAGAAGTCTGCCAAGCAAAACAGGCGAGTTGGAAGCTCTGGTGCATGAGGAGAGCTATGATGTAATCGGTATTGCTGAAACTTGGCTTCAATCCTCACATGACTGGGCTATTAATATTCCTGGCTATGCTCTCTTTCGGAAAGACAGGGCAAAAAGGAAAGGTGGTGGGTTCTGTCTCTATGTGAGAAGTGACCTCAAAGCAAGCGTGAAAGAGGACCTGGTTGATGGAGAGTGTGATGAGGCTGAAGCATTATGGGTGGAACTGCATACAGATGTGCGTAGTTCAAAGTTAATCATTGGAGTTTGTTATAGACCACCCAATGTTAACGAGGAGGTGGAGACTCGGCTCCTTGCACAGATGGAAAGGGCTGGGATGGTGATAATGGGGGATTTTAATTACCCAGAAATTAACTGGAGTAATGGCGCTGCTGGGACAGATAAAGGGCAAAAATGTAAAAACCTATTGCAGGACAATTTTATGGTCCAGTTTATTGAGACCCCAACTAGGAACGATGCTCTGTTGGATCTGGTAATCTCAAACCATGCAGAGCTTATTACTAATGTTCAGATAAAGGAACACCTGGGTAGCAGTGATTATAACATGATTTCATTTGATGTTAGCTGTAAGCAAGAAATACATACAGGAAAGATAAAAACACTCAATTTCAAGAGAGCAAATTTTCCAAGGATGAGGGCTGCTCTCCAGGACTTGGACTGGGAGGGAATATTGGCATTAATGAACACACAACAGAAATGGGAATTCTTCAAAAAGACCATTTATTAACTCACTACAAAGTATATTCCCATGGGCGATAAGTTTAAAAGGCTAAAGATAAAACCTATGTGGCTCACGGTCAAAGTTAAAAAAGCTATAAACAATAAGAGAATAGCCCTTTAAAAAATATAAAAATGAAGGAACACTAGTGTCGTTTAAATGTTACAAAAAATATAACAGGATATGTAAAAAGGAAATCAAGGATGCAAAAATTCAAAACGAACGACAGATTGCAAAAGATAGTAGGACAAACCCCAAAAAATTCTTCAAATATATTAATAGTAAAAAGGTCAAGTCTGAGCATGTAGGCCCCTTACAAAATAATCTAGAGTGGGTGACTGGGGACAAAGAAAAGGCTAATTTAATAAATACTTTCTTCAGCTCTGTGTATACAATGGAGCATGGGGGAGGGGCTCATGTCCATAATGGGGGTGGTAGTGACACAGCCCCAAATCCACAATGGCTCAAAAGTTATATGGTCCAGAAATATTTAGACAGAATAAAGGTGGATAAAGCACCTGGACCTGATGGCATCCACCCACAGATCCTAAAATAATTGAGCTCTGTAATTTCAAAGCCATTGTATCTAGTTTTTAGGGACTCATTAATGACGGGAATAGTACCAATGTGGTGCCTATATTTAAAAAGGGAACAAACCTGTTAGTTTAACTTCTATAGTAGGGAATATACTGGAACGTTTAATAAAAGACCACATGGATGAGTTCTTTTGTGGTTGGACTGGATGGACATGCACAATATCCACCACTGATTTTAATTTGATAGTAAAGTCATGGCTTCCATTTTTCAATGCCTAGCTCCTAACATTTCCTCATGGAGAGGTATTGCCTTTTTTTTGGTAACTAAATCCCTCTGTTCTCCTTGGTTTTCCCTCTTCTTCAGATCTTAAAAAAAAAATCCAACCTCTAAACTATCGAAAGCATGGCTAGTGGAGTTTTATCCCTGCATACTTTGTGCTATGTACCCCTTTGCAGTTAGTTGTTTTAAAGTGAAACTAGAATCAGAGACTGATGCCGCATACACACAACTGTCTTTCATGACGAGAAAAATTGCATTTTTTTAATTGTTTATTAAAAACAATCGTGTGTAGGCTCCAGAGCATTTTTCTCGATGAGAAAAATGCCCATTAAACATTTAGAACCTGCTCTATTTTGTCTCGTTGTGAAAAATGGTCGTGTGTAGGCTTTAACGACGGGGGGGGGGGGGACACGCATCCAGATTTAATTCATAAATATACAGTATATTGCTTTATATTCTCTCAGGTGGATAGAATTGTATGTTAAAATTAAAATGTTACAGTATATCAATTGACTTAAGATGCTCAAAGCTCTTTGAAAGCTTCACAAACACTCAGCAAACTTCTGTGGTGAACATTAATATAATATACAAGCATTGGGTTGCTAAATTGAATTCTGCTCATCTACTCAGTAAAAACAACCATGAAAAAACACAAAATGGTGGGATTTTTGAGGCAATACTTCAGATATTCACTAAAAACATACTTTAATTTTACAAATAATTACAATAGAGAAATAACTATTAAAAGTGGTAAAATACTAAATAAAATAGTTTGATGCACATAAAATTGTGGTCTACACATTTTTTCTAATTGAGTGTAAATATAGCAGGGATAAATTTCCTCTTTATGCTCTAAACACCTTTTATTTTAGGGCTCAACGCGTCTCTTGGATTATGTCCACTCCATCAGGAGCAAGCAACGCGTTTCACAAGAAGAAAAGGAGGTTTAACTTTAGATTGAGGAAAGGGTTTGTTACTAAAAATATGGATCTCCATCCCCCCAGGAAGTGGTACTAGCTGAGAGCATCAACCACTTCAAAAACTATTAGATGTCTTCATCAGGAAGCACAATACAGGGATAGATATGTATAAATAAAGTTGTATACGTAATAACCAGGCTCACATTTACCACCCAAACAGCAAGCCAAATTCAACTGTGTGCATTAAAAACAGAGGATTGGTTGCACGCATTTGCAAATACATGGTTAAGCTGCAGGCCTCGCCAAGGCTCTCTGCATTCCTAACTAAACTTTTAAAGTCTCCTCAATTGAGGCATATAAATACTGATGAGTAGATAGAGGGCAGGTGACTGGGGGTGTGTCATTGCCCCTACCTATGATTGGTATAGTATTAAAGAGCACTGGAAAAAAACGCATAAATGTACAGGAGTATAAGGGTATCACAAACGCATCTCCATCCCTGTATAGTATAAAGAAAACTAGGCTTGGGACTTTAAATGAGGCATATGAAAAACATACGCCTCCATCTCTGTTGGATAATGGGTAATGGGAATTTTTAGAGAATAAACATACACACATTTTCGATGAACTGGATTGATCTGTCTTTTTTTCGATCTTACAAAATAATATGCAGCAATTTGGGTTATTTTTACCAAAGATATGTAGCAGTATAAATGTTGGCCCAAATTTATGAAGAAAAATTACTAATTTGCAAAATTTTATAAACAAAAACGAAGAAAAATTAATTTTGTTTTACAGAATTTTCAGTCTTTTTTCTTTAATAGCGAAAAAAAAACCTCAGTGGTGATTGAATTCCACCAAAAGAAAGCTCTATTTGTGTGAATAAAAGGAAAAAAAGCATATGGCTACAGTGTTGCATGACTGAGTAATTGTCATTCAAAATGTTAGGCCCCGTACACACGACCGGATCTGTCCGCTGGGATTTATCCGCGGATCAGTTCCAGCAGACAAATCCGGTCGTGTGTACGGCCTAGCGGACATTTTTCGGCGGACATTTGTCCAGCCGACCGGTTTTCAAGCGGATAAAAATTTCTTAGCATGCTAAAAAATCTATCCGCTGGAAAACCTGTACTTCGGACTTATCTGGTCGTCCTTAGACTCACCGGATAAGTCCGTCCGATCCCCATCCCTCGCATGCGTCGAAATGATTCGACGCATGCGTGGAAGTATTTACCTTCCAGGGTCGCGCACGTCGCCGCGGCGACAGCGCGGCCACGTCACCGCGGATGTTTTCCGCGGGGATTTTGATCTGATGGTGTGTACAGCCATCAGATCAAAATCCGCCAGCGGACATATCCGATGGAAACAGTCCGGCAGACCGTTTTCATCGGATATCCGCCCGTGTGTACAGGGCCTAAGAGAGCCAAAAGCTGAAAATTGGAAGAGAGACAAAATGTAAGAGAGCCAAAAGCTGAAAACTGGTCTGGTTAGGAAGGGGGTTTAAGTGCGCAGTGGTCAAGTGGTTAAAGGAATGTAGGAAGGTTAGGAATAAAGTTCCAAGTTTAAACAAATTCAACATCGAATTTTATTTCAAACTTAAAGGGGTGGTTCCCCCTAAAACAAATTTCTAACAATACATTCGTAAGACCCGTTACACTGCGGGTAGGCTGGCTTTTGTTTTTGTTTTTTAGTACATACCTCGATCTCGGCGTTTCGTCCCTTGGCGGTGGGCGTTCCTAGTTGATTGACGTTCCTCCGACGGGCACATACGTGACGTCACGACTTTCCGAAAGAAGCCGAACGTCGCTGCGCAGGCGCCGTATAGAGCCGACTCTATACGGCGCCTGCGCAATGACGTTCGGCTTCTGCCGGAAAGTCGTGACGCGCAGTATGCGCCCGTCGGAGAAACGTCAATCAACTAGGAACGCCCACCGCCAAGGGACGAAACGGCGAGATCTTGGTATGTACGAAAAAACAAAAACAAAAGCCAGCCTACCCGCAGTGTAACGGGTCTTACGAATCTATTGTTAGAAATTTGTTTTAGGGGGAACCACCGCTTTAAAAACTTAAATGAAGAAATAACATCTGAGTGTATACATGAGGTTGAATATGTTCTAAAACATATATATTGCGAGTTAATGTAAATATTCAATTAATATATGGATCGCTGAAAAAAATACACCCCTTTGTGTGGCAAAAAAATAACAGGCTAGTGGAATTTTTTTTAGCATTTTAAATAATAAAACTATGAGGATTATAAACATATGATGTTTGAAATTACTTACCTTAAAAATGAAGGTATATAGACGATCTCCAAGTTGGTCTTCACTGAGGAAATCTATGTGGTCTTCATGAAATAAAATCCGTTGGGAAATAGTCAACTGAGAAAAGAAATCATGTTTGTTTGTTGACGGCCTGGAGGGACTGAGATAGATATGCAGGGAGAGAATGGAATTCCAAATTGATGGGATATTCTGAGTGGCCAACACAAGGAGCTGCTCATTACCACATGATTGGATGTGTTTGGCATGAGATATAGAAGGGTGTAACAGGTAGGTGCATATGAATGGGGTTTGTGTATTCAGTAGAGGATGGAAACCTTACCCTGATACTAAGAATTTCAAAGGAAAACAGTTTCTATAAACTTTGTTTTTCTAAAGTTAATGCATAAAACAACAATTATAATAAATATTATGTAATGGAGCATGTTGTATCAATTATATAATGGAGTATTGTACCTAAAATTAAAAAAATATATAAAAATGTTATAACTACACCTTTATAAATATAGGTAGACGGGCACACTTTGGAAAACAATTTCTTCTAAAGATCATATAAATTATCTGTCTAAAAAAAATAACTATACACTCAAACACGCATACAGATATAATTCATAAATATACAGTATATTTTGCTTTATAGTCTCTCAGGTGGATAGAATTGTATGTTAAAATTAAGATGTTACAGTATATCAATTGACTTAAGATGTTTATGTGTACTTTATATGTTTATTTGTTTTTTTCTTTTCTTTACCTAAAACAGCATATGGAAAGGCACAGGGCAAATACACTGCCAAAAACAAACATGAATCCAATCCTCTTGACAAAAAAAATACATATATATATTCGCTCTGGACCCTCCCATAAACTCCCTCACTAAATCTTCCCACTCTAACCCTTTTCTTAGTCCTCACTCTCTCTCACAGAGAGACAAGTGATGCATCTGCCCTTTCCCAGCTCCCCCCCCCCCAAAAGGCAGGAGAAAAAAAAAAAAAAAAGAGAAAAAAATAAATAAAAGAAAAAAAAGATAAAAGAGGGGGAGAGAGAAGGGGAACCCCATCCTCTCCCTCCCTTAAACCACAAATCATAACAGGAAAGTCGGTTTATCCTTCATATTATATTTTACATTATAATTCCCTGCGCGTATCCGATTTTTCATTAATCAGGTTCAGTCATTAATCTTTTCCCCTCATCTGAATTTTTAAACAAATTCCAGCTCTTCCACGTTTCTTTGTATTGTTTATTTTTACCCTTAGCTGAGAGAACTAGGTCTTCCATAGCTTCTATATCTCTAACTCTATTTATCCACTCTAAAACTGTTGGTGACGTAGTATCCCTCCACCGTAGGGGTATACCTGCTTTAGCTGCATTCACCAAATGGCACAGTACTGAGTTCCGATAAGTCTGAACTGGGATCTCAGATAGGTGAAGTAGGAAAAAAGCGGGATCATTGGGTATTTTTAACTCAGACATTTTTTGCAAGATTCTCATAATTGACAACCAATAAACTCTTATTTTTTTACAAAACCAAAATATATGAATCAATGTCTCGCTTTCTTCTCCATATCTCCAACATCTGTCAGAATTTTCATTGCAGAATTTTTTGAGTCGTACTGGAGTATGGTACCACTGCATCAAGATTTTATAGTTTAATTCTTGAGTTTGTGTACAGATTGAAGAGTTTAGAGTCAAAAAGATAATCTGTTTACGTTGTAATGCAGAGAAGGTCCTATCTAGGTCCTTCTCCCATTTGTTAAGGCCTGGTATCTCCTGATCCTCCCTAAATTTATTTAATAGTCCATACATTTTAGAGATCCCTCGGGCTAGTGGTTCTAAATCATTACAGTACGACTCAAAGATTGTTAACTGACGATGAAAATTACTTCCCGGGCCTAATGATCTAAAAAAATTACTTAATTGCAACGCCTGCCAGATATTGACTTCAAAAGGACCTCCTATTTGTATTAATGTTTTAATCGATGGCCAGTTTTCTGATATAATAAAATGTGAGGCCTGATATACTCCTTTCTCTATTAATAACCGGAAAGATCCTCTTTCATTACCCGGACTAAAACTTGGGTTCCCCAATATGGGAAACAAAGGTGATCGCACTGTAGAAAAGTTCCCGTTTTGGCATATACGTGCAGTAATTTTTAGTGTTGTGCCAATTATAGGGTGATTTTTAAGAGGAGCCGGTAATACTGTATAGCACCATGGTGCTCTACCTAAAGGAACTGTACTCAGCTGTTGTTCTATGTCAACCCACCTCTTAGATCTAACATGTTTACACCAGTCCACTAATCTAGATAGATGTACTGCATAATAATACTTAAATATATCTGGGACCCCCATTCCACCAAGATTCTTAGGCATAGTCAACAGATCTCTTTTAATCCTAGGACGTTTCCCGGCCCAGATAAAATTCATAAATAAACTACATATCTGACGCAAAAAAGTCACTGGAATCTTAATTGGTAGCGCCTGAAGTAAATACAACATTTTCGGAAGAACGGACATTTTGATTATACTAATGCGGCCAAACCAAGAATGGGAACCAAGTCGCCATTTGTCAAGTAGGGCTCGTAATAGATTATACATTGGCAAAAAATTCATTTTAAAAATGTCCTTTTCTTTTGATGGAATATTTGTGCCCAAGTATCTAAGCATTGGACTCCATTTAAAACAAAAATTTGCCCGAATGGAATCCCGGCAAAGAGGGGATAGTGACATGCTCATGGCCTCAGATTTAGTCTGATTTATTTTTAAATTAGAGAGAGTGCCATATTTCTCAATCTCACCCAGCAAAGTAGGGAGAGAAATATGAGGTTCGGTTACTGAAAAAAGCATATCATCCGCATAAGCAGAAACCTTGTGGATTCCTTCCCCAACCCTAATACCCCGTATATCCGGATTCAGGCGAATTCTGTTCAACAATGGTTCCAAAGAGAGAATGAAGAGAAGGGGTGAGAGGGGGCAGCCCTGGGGAGTACCATTCGAGATGCTGAAGGGTTCAGAAAGGACCCCATTTGCCTTTACAACCGCTTGAGGGTTTGTATAAACACTTTTAATCCAGCTAATCATTCGTTCTCCCATTCCTATTTGTTTCAGCACCTCAAATAAGAACCGCCAGTCTAACCTATCAAACGCCTTCTCCGCGTCTGTATTCAAAAATACACACAGTATTTTTTTATCGTTTACCTGATTAATCAAATTAAGAACTTTTGTTGTGTTATCTCTACCTTCTCTCGTGGGGACGAACCCTACTTGGTCTAAATCTATTATTTGGGGGATCCATGATTGTATTCTGGTTGCTAATATTTTCATAAATATTTTTAAATCTGTGTTCAGTAACGAGATGGGTCTGTAACCTCCACAATCCGCCGGGTCCTTCCCCTCTTTTGCAATTAACGTAATATGTGCTCTCAGGGTATCCATAGGGAATGTGGAAGTCAGACCCACCGCATTAAAGACTTTTTTCATTTGTTTACTTAGCAACTCAGAAAATTCTCTGTAGTAACTTATAGTAAAGCCATCCGGACCAGGAGATTTTCCAGATTTGAATGATTTTAATATTTCAGTCACTTCTTTTACCGTAATAGGAGTGTCCAGACTATAACGGGCTGGTGAGGGTAATCTTGTCATACCTGTCGAGGTTAGATATTCTGCTATCCTGGACCGAGGGGAAGTAGCGTGAGGCAAATTATACAAAGTAGCATAATACTTCCCGAATGTCTGGGCAATATCTTTAGGTATCTGTTTTAAATGTCCCTCTTTATCTTTTATTTGTGATATATAAGTTGACCTATTCTTTTCTTTAATTTTCCCTGATAACAATCTACCACATTTATCTCCTATTTCATAATCTATTTGTTTCCCTCGTTGGATTAGGGCTTTTGCTTTAAACCGTAAAATCTCCAACAGTTGTCTTCTCAGATGTCCCAGCTCCCTACCTACTGATGTTGTCTGTATCTTTTTATGCTGTGTTTCTAAGGCCTGGATCTCATCTAATAATTCTTTGGTCCGTTTTTCCCTTTTCTTTTTTAAAATTGCTCCATGTTTGATTAAAATTCCTCTGATCACAGCCTTGTGTGCCTCCCAAATCATACCTGGGTCACTCTCAGGAATGTCGTTTATCTGAAAATATGCTATCATTTCTTTAGATACATCGTCTCTTACTTCAGGATTTTGAAGAAGGCTTTCATTCAATCGCCAGCATCCCTTACGTCGAGTGGCCAGGTTAGACAGGGAGAGACACAACGAAACCGGAGCATGGTCCGACCATGTTATATTTCCAATGAGGATTTCTGTAATGTCTGAAATTAAATAGTGTGGAATCAAAAACATGTCAATACGCGAGTACTCTTGATGTGGGTTGGACTTAAGATGTTTAAAGCTCTCTGAAAGCTGAGAGAGACAGAAATACTCTTTTTCCGAGCCTTTCTGAGGTTTGCGGAGGTGTCCTTAGGCCTTTTCGACCGTTCCCGGGGCTCTCCGGCGCCCCCCCTACCTCTGCCCGCATGCGGTATTGCATGCAATTGAAGTCAATGCAGAAGAAATTTTTTTCGTTTTCATTGACATTAATGGGGAAACTCGCTTTGATATGCGAGTGCTTTGGATTACGAGCATTCTTCTGGAACGTATTATACTCATAATCTGAGGTTCCACTGTATCTTAAAAATAAAAGGACTATATCAGAAAATACATATTAATTAGCTCAAACATATTGTTTTCACACAATTATACAGATTCAAATAAATGAATTTCAATACCAAAATGTTTACAATCAGGCTTTGACCCAGGATGACCACGAATGCCAAGATCTCTAAAAAAAAATTAATGTACCAGCATGCAGGGAAGGTGTTTTTTCATATTCATAGGTAAGATTAGCGCGCACAATCACCTCCGATAGATTAGGATCCTTGTCTTTTTTCCAATATCTAATTATTACATATCTAGATGCTATCAGTATGTGTGCAACTACAAAGCGGAAAGAAGCGGGAAAGTTTCCTATCTCCAGATTTAGCAGCTCCTGGGCTGGTTTGGGTCGTGTTATTATACCTGTTACAGAGGATATTAAGCTAAAAATTTGGTTCCAAAAGCTTGTAAGACTTTTACAGGAACCTATGGTGTGATAAAGATTGTCCAATTGTCCACAGTTATGCCAGTATACTGTAGAGGTGAATGAGAAGGGTAGAACTGAGGTAACCAATATGGCGTGAGGTATGGCTCATTATTTTTGAGCAGTGAAACACATACAGAGCTTCCTTCCTTCAAAGATGTGGGATAAATCAATAGACTTCAGTGTACAAGAGCAAATGTCTATGAAGATCTGTGACCCATGTTTTCCCAACTTGGAGAGGGAAATGCCTTATACACACTATCGGTTTTCCCGGCGGTAAAAAGTCCACTGGGAAAACCGAGAACCTGCTCGGTAGCTTTCCCCCCCCACACACACGGCCGGGTTTCCCAAAAGGAAAACTGCCATGAGAGCTTTGGTCGGGAAACCCGGCCGTGTGTATGCTCCACTGCAGATTTTCTCCATAGGGAAACTGCCGGCTTAAAAACCGCGGTATTAGAATAGGGTACTCACCAAGGCCGAGATGCCGAGAGAGCGGTTCGCTGTTGCCACTAAGCGCAGTCCGCCCCCTGGAGGTGGTACAGAGGGTGGATGGCACAAAGAGGCACAAGCTACCAGCAGGCAGGGTAGAGCTTGCGTGGAAGTCCCGTAGAACTGGAGCACGGACCGATGGGTATCAGGATCCAGCAGCAGAAGTCAGGTAGAAAATCCGGAGCAGGCTGAGGATCAAACACAGGTAAGCAGACAATCCAGGTCACAGGCTGGGGTCAAGGCACTGGAGACAGGAGGCAAGACTGGGTCACAAGCAGGAGACTGAAGATGAATCCGGGTCACAGGCAGAGGGTCAAACACAGGAGACAGGAACAAAGTCCGTAAAACAAGCCAAGGTCGGGTCCAGGAGAAGATCAGAGTAGGTCAGGGTCAATCCGGGTCACAGCAGGTAATCAATGAATCAACAGGAAACAGGAACTCAGGTACAGGAAGCTGAAGACAAACTAGCAATTCCTCTGAGCACTTGCTCAGCTTTATAAGCAGCCAGGAAGTCATGTGATGTGTGTCATGTGATGGCCAGTCTGCAGCTGAAGGTTTCTCTGACAGCTCTGTCAACTTTGCTGCCAGATGCTGACTAGATAGTGTTCAAAGTATAATATGTTTCTTTATATGTTTCTTTGACACGCGGGGAATCCCGGCGGGAAAAAGGAGAACAATCCCGCCGGGTTTCCCAGCGGTTTTTCCCAGCGGTTTTCCTGTCGGGAAAACTATGATGGAGCATACACACAGCCGGGATTCACGGCCAAAAGCTCTCATGGCAGTTTTCCTGCCAGGAAAACCGGTCGTGTGTACGAGGCATAAGATGTTCTTATTGCAAGTGATTCATGCGTTACTAATTTCTGCTGTTGCGTCCTTACCAATACTGCAAATATGGCATTTCCTGAGGGCCACAGCTGGACATCGCCAGTCCCAACAATGGAGGTGGACTTCTATAAACATGGTCATTGTGATGGAAACAGTATTGGCAGTTACACCTCAGACAGGTATTCTACCTCCTCCTTAACATATCAATTCACAAGCCCATCAACATTGAGATGATTCGTTGTGTCCTGGGGTGTTCTCTATCTAGATGCAGAATATTGAGTCATTGTCAAAGTCATCTCTATGCAGTAGACATCCCTGATGGACAAAGAGTTAACATAAAGGAAAAGCTACATAACAAGTATATTGTTATCATTATCTGTGTAGAATTGTAGGGCTATATTGAGGTGAGGTAAAGCAAACTCAATAAGATGGAAAAAGTTTAACCATGTGTAATGAGCAATTGTGACTCACTTCTTGCACACATATAGCTAGATTCAGGTAGGCAGGCGTATGGTTGCGATGACGTAGTGTATCGTGTTTACACTACGCCGCCGTAAGTTAGAGAGGCAAGTACATGATTCACAAAGTACTTGCCTGCTAAGTTACGGGCGGGCGTAAGCTCGGCATCCAATCTCTACATGACATGAGTAAGTGCTGGAACAAAGTTAAATCATACATAGCCAGCCAATAGAGAAAGTTGAAGCCTCTGGACCTGGGTGGGGATAGAGCAACTAGGTAGAACATGGACATTGTGTCAGATAAGTCTACCATAATGTGCTAATATGATGTCATACTTGCCCATTATGAAAAGAGCCCTTGGGACCCCTAGTTCTCAGAAAGGATATCGGGGAACTGGAGAAAGTGCAGAGAAGGGCAACCAAACTGATAAGAGGCATGGAGGAGCTCAGCTATGAGGAAAGATTAGAGGAACTGAATTCATTCACTCTTGAGAAGAGGAGAATAAGGGGGGATATGATCCACGTGTACAAATATATAATGGGTCATATAGTGAACTTGGTGTTGAGTTATTTACTTTACAGTCAACACAGAGGACAAGGGGGCACTCTTTACGTCTAGAGGAAAAGAGATTTCATCTCCAAATACGGAAAGATTTCTTCACAGTAAGAGCTGTGAAAATGTGGAACAGACTCCCTCCAGAGGTGGATCTGGCCAGCTCAGTAGATTGCTTTAAGAAAGGTCTGGATCCTTTCCTAAATGTACATATTAATACATGGAAACTAACATTTATAGGTAAAGTTGATCCAGGGAAAATCCGATTGCCTCTCGGGGGATCAGGAAGGAATTTATTCCCCTGCTGTAGCAAATTGGAGCATGCTCTGCTGGGGTTTTCCCGCCTTCCTCTGGATTAACTTTGGGTATAGAATTGGGTATATGGGATTGCATGATATTTTGAATTTTTATGGTTTAACTGGATGGACTTGCATCTTTTTTCAACCTGACTAACTATGTAACTATGAATGGTCAGCGGGAAGAATGTTCCTTAAGGCTGGGATATGAATTGATGTGGTTTTCTCTGCATCCAATTTGAATGACAGAAGACTGTGACTGGCTGGCAATGGAGTCGGTCACACACCTCTAGGATGGCCGTGGTCCACACTGGAAGAGGGTCTTGTGCATCTTTGGCTCTGTTTCAGGTTCAAAATCAGGCAAAAAATTGGACCCGATTTGTCCCTGAAATGGAGAACAGGGATGCACCAGACCCCCTACTGTGAGCTTCAGCTAGTGTGAACCTGGCCTTAGTCTAGTACACATGGGCTGAATGTTGGACAGCATTGGCTGGTTCAATAACAACCGGCCGATATTCGACCTGTGTGTACTGGAGTCGGTCCAACAGAAGCCATCTGTTCGTCTGGCTTCTGCCAAAAGGGCATGACCAAAAAGTTCTGCTGATCGGCTCCCAATCAAAGCCCTCGGCCAATGGATGAGAGGGGTGACCGCAGGCCGATCCTAGGGTCACAGGTGCCTGGGTGCCGAAATATTTCTGACGCCCCTACATGGGCATGGTCATCTTACTAACTCCTCCCCTTTACAAAGGTTTCTATGGCAATGACTCAACCACAGAGATGCTCCCCCACTAAGTCTTCATTACCCTGGGATCCTTACATGATCTCTTAACAATAAACAAAATACAGGAAGAGAAGCAGAGTACTTTATTGGGACCTGGAGGGGGGCCTCTATGATGGACACAGAGAGGGCTTCTGTTAGGAAGACCCCCAGACATACTACAAACATGATAAAGGAAATCGTCAGAGACTGCAGACATGGTACAGGAGACGGTTAGAGGCTGCAGACTTGTTACAGGAGACGGTCAGTGACTGCAAACATAATACAGGAGATGGCCAGAAACTACAGACACAGTACAGGAGATGATCAGAGACTGCAGACACAGTACAGGAGATGGTCAGAGACTGCAGACACAGTACAGGAGATGGTCAGAGACTGCAGACATAGTAAGGGAGATGGTCAGAGACACATCAGTTCTGGACAGACACACACCTATGCTCAGAACACTAGTTCTGGATGGGCACAAACAAGGATAGAAGGAGGGAGTGGAGAAATCTGACACTTCGGCGCCCCCACCTCTGCAGGCGCCTGGGTGCAAAGAACTTTGTGCCCCCTGCCTAGAATCGGCCCTGGGTGACCGGAGTGTTTTGGTGGGGCCATTCCCCTGTCAGAATGCAATAGCACAGCAGGGGAAATCACTGTACATTGGATTGTTAGTACAGTGGCTCCTGAGCTGTCAGTTTTTTTTTTTTTTTTCGGTCAACACTAATTGGTTGAACAAAAAAAACTACTGGTGTGTACTAGGTTTTACGTTTGTGTTGGTAGAAAATAAAAAGATAGCGGTACTTCCAGAGAATAAAAACAGCTCCTTTTTATTGTGCAAAAATAGGAATGAAAGACATGACACACACACTCAAGCCACGGAGGGTCATCAGACACATTTCACACTTCTGTTCTTAATCACTACTGGTGTGTACTAGGCTTCACATTTGTGTTCTGTAGGAACCATCATTGTCTGTCACATAACCAAAAAAGACGATTAATGTCAGTGGCAACCAACCAATGGGGCAGAAATTTCTCTTTGTATGAAAAACCCATAGTAAACTCTGGAGAAACCTATATAATCCACGGAACCCTGGTTGAGAAAGGTTAATCTAGGTCAGGGATCCTCAAACTATGGCCCTCCAGCTGTTGCGGAACTACATATCCCATGAGGCATTGTAAAACTCTGACATTCACAGACATGACTAGGCATGATGGGAATTGTAGTTCCTGAACAACTGGAGGGCCATAGTTTGAAGACCCATGATCTAGGTGAACTCTCTTGGCTAGTTTTGGCCAATGGGACCATTCTGTAATAGTTTCCCACTTATAATACAACCTACTGAGGTTAAGGTTTTCTTTATGCCATGGCAGGATCCAGTGTTGTGTATTGTTTAGAGTAATCATTGTATATCTAACCCAGTTGTATTGTACGGTACTCAGAAGCAGCAGTTTTGAAAGGTATTTGCTTCAATATTGTTATCCAGACAGGTCCCTTTAATTCCCTTCAACCTATCTTTTAGACCAGGGGTCTCCAAACTTTCTAAACAAAAGGCCAGTTTACTGTCCTTCAGAATTTAGGGGTGCTGGACTGTGGCAAGTGGGAGTAGAAAATGCCCCAGCATCAGATGCCCTATCAATACCCCCATCATTGGTTTTATTGGGAACATTAGTACTCCGTTGGTGGTATCAGTGGAAGAAATAGTGCCATATTGTCTATCGGTGGGAGGATTTTTTTTTGCTTTTTCATTTCTTTTAGTAAGGGGGGGGGGGTGTCCCATCATTGGTGTCTGTGGGAGGAATAGTGTCTCATCATTAGTGTTTGTGGGAGGAATAGTGTCCCAATATTGGTATCAGTGGGGGGGGATAGTTCTCCGTCATTGGTATCAGTGGTAGGAATAGTGCCCCACCACTGGTGTCAGTGAGAGGAATGGTGCTCCATCATTGGTGTATGCGGTAGGAATAGTGTCCAATTATTGGTGTCTGTGGGAGGAATAGTGTCCCATCATTGGTATCAGTGGGGGGAATTGTTCTCCGTCATTGGTATCAGTGGGGGGAATTGTTCTCTGTCATTAGTATCAGTGGTAGGAATAGTGCCCCACCACTGGTGTCAGTGAGAGGAATGGTGCTCCATCATTGGTGTCTGCGGTAGGAATAGTGGTATCAGTGGGAGGAATGGTGCCCTGTTATTTGTGTCAGTTGTGGAGGGAATAGTGCCCCAAGGGCCTGGATAGAGGCAAGCAAAGGGCCACATCCAGCCCCAGGGCCGCAGTTTGGAGACCAATGTTTTAGACTGATAAAAAAATGTATGATCATATATTTATTTATAATCTTATTTAAACTAAACTATTGGTGTAGTCCAGTGGTCTCCAAACTGCGGCCTGAGGGCCGGATGCGGCCCTTTGCTTGCCTTTATCTGGCCCTTGGGGCACTATCCCTCCCACTGATACGAGACGCTATTCTGCCATCTGACACCGACAATGGAGCACCATGTCTCCCACTGACACAACAAATAGAGCACTATTACTGCCTGTGATACCAGCAATGGGGCACTATTCCTCCCCCTAATACCAGATGTTCACTAAGAATGATGCCAGGAAAATTTCTACTCCCGCTGGCCAAAGTCTGGCCCTCCATGAGTCTGAAGGACAATAAACCGGCCCTTTGTTTAGAATGTTTGGAGACCCCTGGTGTAGAATGTTACTGGAAATGGAACATAATGGTAAAAATGAACCAGCAAGAATCTAAAGCTAATGTTACAAAGGGATTTTTTTTTCTCTCAAAGTATCTGGTTGGTTTTCATCCTTGTATTAAGTATTCAGTCTACAATCAGATAAAAAAAAAAATCTTATAAATAAAAAAAAATCCATCATATTAACTATAGGGGCAAATTCTAATTTTAATTCAAATTCTAATTTTAAAACTCAGCATAGTATTTGGGTTTCAGCATTTGTAATCACCTATTCTCTAGAAAACCTGTTCAAATGCAAATCAATAAGAACAATACGGGGTAGTTTACATGACATTTTACATAAGAATTCAGCCAATGGAAAGCCTTTATTCTCTGCCTTCCCCGCCCATCTCCCTTGCATAAAGCGGGCCTCTCCCTCCTCTGATCAGTGACCATACTACCGGTGACACCTACTACAGCCCAACTGGAGATTTGGTGATGATCTGGAGTGGAACCGAATACTCCAAGGAACAAATCCAACTTCACCACAGCTGAATCTTCCACCACATTAAGGTAAGGTCACTTTCATCTAACCAATCCATGGATCTTTATTATTTAATGAACTTTCTTATCCTGCAGAGGTTTATGTGGTGTATGTAACAAATGTATAAAAATGTATGTTTGAAAAACTGTGAGGCAATGAGTGGAGGAGGTTCAGGGCAGGATAATATGTAATACAATGTATACAGAAGACAGGATAGACATTGGAGTCTTGCCATGATCAGCCTGATGAAAAAAAAAATCATAATACAGGATACGTAATAAAGGGTGAGGTGGTAATTTGTGTGATGTCGTAGAAAGAGAAACAAATGTGTTTTGGTGGTCAAGTAATAATAACTGTTCTAAAGCTCCAATTATAAGTATATTCCAATCTGTATGGCAAACAGTTGACTGAACAGTGCTGATTTTTTTGCTATGAAAGATTCCCTCTCACCAAAATGTGAGTAAGGCCTCGTACACACGATAGGATAGCCAGTTGACAACGGTCTGAAGGACCGTTGTCTTAGGTTAACCGATGAAGCTGACTGATGGTCCGTCACGCCTACACACCATAGGTTAAATAACCGATCGTGTCAGAACGCGGTGACGTAAAACACAACGACGTGCTGAAAAAAAACGAAGTTCAATGCTTCCAAGCATGCGTCGACTTGATTCTGAGCATGCGCATTTTTAACCGATGCTTTTGCATACTAACGATCGATTTTGACCTATCGGTTAGGCGTCCATCGGTTAAATTTTAAAGCAAGTTCCTATTTTTTTAACCGAAGGTTAACTAACCTATGGGGCCCACACACGATCGGTTTTGACCGATGAAAACGGTCCTTCAGACCGTTGTCCTCTGGCTATCCTATCGTGTGTACGAGGCCTAAAACACATAATGATCTCACTGAGCATTGCCTTCAATTCATTTCATGATGTCAGTCTGATGCTACATTATTAGGCATTTTTTAAGGCTTCCAAAAAGAGATTTGACAATTAAGGCCGGGTTCACACTATTGCAAATTGGATGCGGGATCCCCACATGCAGTTCACAATAGCAGGAGGTTGTGACCGGCTCTCTATGGAGCTGGTTCACATATCTTTGAAGCGGCTCCGGTAGGAATTTGCACGGGAGTCCTGTGCGTCCCTTGGTCTGTTTCAGGTCCGAATTCAGCCCAAAATTCGGGCTGTAATTGGACCTGCAACGGTGAACGAAGACACACTGGACCCCTGCTGGGAGCCGCATCGGCATTAGGTGTGATTTGAGCCTGAGGCCGCGTACACACGATCAGTCCATCCGATGAGAACGGTCCGAAGGACCGTTTTCATCGGTTAACCGATGAAGCTGACTGATGGTCTGATGTGCCTACACACCATCGGTTAAAAAAACGGTCGTGTCAGTACGCAGTGACGTAAAACACACGACGTGCTGAAAAAAACGAAGTTCAATGCTTCCAAGCATGCGTCGACTTGATTCTGAGCATACGCGGCCCTTTGACCGATGCCTTTGCATACTAACGATCGGTTTTGACCCATCGGTCAGGCGTCCATCAGTTCAATTTTAAAGCAAGTTCTCTTTTTTTTGACCGAAGGATAACTGACCGATGGGGCCCACACACGATCGGTTTGGACTGATGAAATGGACCTTCAGTCCGTTTTCATTGGTTTTGACCGATCGTGTGTACACGGCCTCAGTGTTTGGATGTTATCACATCACTCGTGGTTATTGTGGATCATTCTGGGACTTCACATTTTTGGGGAGAATGTTTTGGGGAAGAGTCACTAATATCTTCTGATGGCCTTTAGCATGGCCTCTTATGTCTTGTACTGGGTACAAAAGGTGAAGCAACCAATTTCCATATTTTACATGAAAGCTCCAATTAAAATGGAGCACCTTACCTTGCTGAGCTCTGTGTTTATCTTCCCGATTTAGTGTAATGAATCTGGAAACTCAGCTGGTTGGCAACAAGAAAGCCGAGTATTTCTTGTAAGTCATCCTAATGGTATGTTTTTTTAATGGCAGTATCTGCCCAGAATATTGGATCACCAAGCAGCTGCTGGGAGAAGATACACCATTCCATCAATGCCAAACTATGTTCATCATTTCTTTTATTATTGTATCGGATGTGGATTTGTTGCTTCGAATACATTTGATTGTCCCGGAAAAGCTAACAGATTCAGTCAGCATTTTGCTATATGACCCACCCAATGTAATAAAATTAATATCTTAATTTTTTTGAGATTCAAATGCCTCAATTTAAAAAAAAAAAAGCTGTGCATTGTGATGAGACAACATGACAATCTTAAAGAATTCAACTCTACAAGAATTGTTGGAAGATCCTAATGAACCTTGAATTCCTAATTAGGGAAGATCTACTGAGATGGCTAATTGCGATTCCCTCTTAAGCCTCGTACACACGATCAGTCCATCCGATGAGACCGGTCTGAAGGACCGTTGTCATCGGTTAACTGATGAAGCTGACTGATGGTCCATCGCGCCTACACACCATTGCTTAAAAAAACGATCGTGTCAGAACGCGGTGACGTAAAACACAACGACGTGCTGAAAAAAACGAAGTTCAATGCTTCCAAGCATGCGTTGACTTTATTCTGAGCATGCGTAGATTTTTAACCGATGGTCGTGCCTACTAACGATCGGTTTTGACCTATCGGTTAGGAATCCATTGTTTACATTTAAAGCAAGTTGGCTTTTTTTTTAACCGATGGTTAAGTAATCTATGGGGCCCCCACACGATCGGTTTTGACTGATGAAAACGGTCCATCAGACCGTTGTCCTCTGGTTAACCTATCGTATGTATGAGGCCTTACACCTCTTATGCCTCGTACACACAACCAGTTTTCCCATCAGGAAAACTGCCATGACAGCTTTTGGCTGGGAAAACTGGCCGTGTGTATGCTCCATGGCAGTTTTCCTGACAGGAAAACTGCCAGGAATCTTATGGGAAACACTACGGTGGAGCATACACAAGGCCGGGATTCCCGGCCAAAAGCTGTCATGGCAGTTTTCCTGCCAGGAAATCCGGCCGTGTGTAGGGGAAAAAAGCTGCCAAGCAGGTTCTCGGCTTTCCCCTCGGTTTTCCCGGCGAACATTTCACCGCCAGGAAAACCGATCGTGTGTACGGGGCATCTACTGCGGGTGCTCAAGATTAAATCCAGTGGATTCTCTTCATAGTCCTCACATTTCCATTCTGTGCATGGAGTGGTTGAGAAAGACGAAGTGCCAAAAATACAGTTAGAAACAACCTAACAAAATGTTGTAAATTTTCTCAGGATTCTGAGAAGATGAGATGATGAGGAACTTCAAAATGGTGCCTATCAGGATTTCTATATTCTACTTCATCTTATGTCACTCGTCTACCACACAAGTCTGTCTGGGTGAAAGTCTTTATTTTACTGATCAATACAAAAGGTGATGGTTCTCTTATGACATATGTGTGCACAATTTATAAATGTAAGATGTAAGAAATATACTGTATATTTTACATAGGTTGGCGTTAATAGGTGTGCGAACTAACTGTATGGTTAGCTATCTAGGATGTGGGAATATAACTAACTGTATGTGAGCAAATGAAAATGGGGTATTCAGTTAGTTCCAGATAATTTCCTAAATAAAAGACAATGGACTGGGAGAAGTCCTACAGCATGGTTTATTTAAATAATTGGGGCAAACTCTCCTTTGTCTCCAGATGCCAGATTCAACGCCTTTCATTGTTATATGATCAATAGGGGTGACTGGTTTGTGTTGTGCATATGTTGACCTGGAGAAGCCCTCTAACACCTCAATATTTAAAATTTTCAACCACAAACTGCAATTAGCTCATTAAAACTTTGCATTTAAAGCAGTGGTTCTCAACCTTTCTAGTGCCGTGACCCCTTGATAAAATTTCCCAAGTTGTGGGGACCCCTAACAGTAAAATTTTTGTAGCGTGGGTTGCCAGCACCCAAGGCAAGACAAGTTATTTGCGCCCCTAACCCACGGACATTTATCGCTTCCTGAGTCCCTTCCACTTGTATAGTGTTACAACCCCTTATGGTACATTTTTAGGATGTACCAGTCTCTCTTTGTTCTCCTTTCTTTCCCTTTTAGCTCCCCTTTTAGCTCCCTATCCTAGCCCCCCCCCATCCCTCTCTCTAACCGTCTTTCTAGTTCTCTTATTCTTTCTCTCCCTTTTTCTTTGTTCCTCCCCCTTCCATGTATTCTCTATTTTTATTCCTTCTTAGGCCGCGTACACACGGTCTGTCAAAACCGATGAAAACGGACTGAAGGACCATTTCATCGGTCCAAACCGATGGTGTGTGGGCCCCATCGGTCAGTTATCCTTCGGTCAAAAATGTTAGAACTGATGGACGCCTAACCGATAGTTCAAAACCAACCGTTAGTATGCAAAAGCATCGGTTAAAAAACCGTGCATGCTCAGAATCAAGTCGACGCATGCTTGGAAGCAGTGAACTTAATTTTTCTCAGCACGTCGTTGTGTTTTACGTCACCGCGTTGGACTCGATCGTTTTTTTAACTGATGGTGTGTAGGCACATCAGACCATCAGTCAGCTTCATCGGATGGACTGATCGTGTGTAAGCGGCCTTACTCCTTGGTGGGGGGGTGGAGGGAATGGAACGAGTGGCAGTGCTGGCAGGGAGTTGGGATGAGTGACAGTGCTGGTGGGGAGTTGGGATTAGTGGCAGTGCTGGGGGAGGTTCTGCTCAGCCAACTTGGGTGCTCTTGATCAAGGTCATCTACTGATCTAAGAACTGTCTCCCACTGACACAACTAATAGAGCACTATTACTGCCTATGATACCAGCAATGGGGCACTATTCCTCCCCCTAATACCAGATGTTCACTAACAATGATGCCAGGAACATTTCTACTCCCGCTGGCCAAAGTCTGGCCCTCCATGAGTCTGAACGACAATAAACCGGCCCTTTGTTTAGAATGTTTGGAGACCCCTGGTGTAGAATGTTTCTGGAAATGGAACATAATGGTAAAAATGAACCAGCAAGAATCTAAAGCAAATGTTACAAAGGGATTTTTTTTCTCTCAAAGTATCTGGTTGGTTTTCCTCCTTGTATTAAGTACTCAGTCTATAATCAGATAAGAAATTTAATCTTATAAATAAAAAAAATCCATCATATTAACTATAGTGGCAAATTCTAATTTTAATTCAAATTCTAATTTTAAAACTCAGCATAGTATTTGGGTTTCAGCATTTTTAATCACCTATTCTCTAGAAAACCTGTTCAAATGCAAATCAATAAGAACAATACGGGGTAGTTTACATGACATTTTACATAAGAATTCAGCCAATGGAAAGCCTTTATTCTCTGCCTTCCCCGCCCATCTCCCTTGCATAAAGCGGGCCTCTCCCTCCTCTGATCAGTGACTATACTACCAGTGACATCTACTACAGCCCAACTAAAGATTTGGTGATGATCTGGAGTGGAACCGAATACTCCAAGGAACAAATCCAACTTCACCACAGCTGAATCTTCCACCACATTAAGGTAAGGTCACTTTCATCTAACCAATCCATGGATCTTTATTATTTAATGAACTTTCTTATCCTGCAGAGGTTTATGAGGTGTATGTAACAAATATATAAAAATGTATATTTGAAAAACTGTGAGTCAATGAGTGGAGGAGGTTCAGGGCAGGATAATATATAAAACAATGTATTCAGAAGACGGGATAGACATTGGAGGCTTGCCATGATCAGCCTGATGAAAAAGTTTTTCGTAATACAGGATATGTAATAAAGGGTGAGGTGGTAATTTATGTGATGTCGTAGAAAGAGAAACAAATGTGTTTTGGTGGTCAAGTAATAATAACTGTTCTAAAGCTCCAATTATAAGTAAATTCCAATCTGTATGGCAAACAGTTGACTGAACAGTGCTGATTTTTTTCGCTATGAAATATTCCCTCTCACCAAAATGTGAGTAAAACACATAATGATCTCACTGAGCATTGCCTTCAATTCATTTCATGATGTCAGTCTGATGCTACATTATTAGGCATTTTTTAAGGCTTCCAAAAAGAGGATTTGACAATTAAGGCCGGGTTCACACTATTGCAAATTGGATGCGGCATCCTCACAATAGCAGGAGATTGTGACTGGCTCTCTATGGAGCTGGTTCACATATCTTCGAAGCGGCTCCGGTAGGAATTTGCACAGGAGTCCTGTGCGTCTTTTGGTCTGTTTCAGGTCCGAATTCAGCCCAAAATTCGGGCTGTAATCGGACCTGAAACGGTGAACGAGGACACACTGGACCCCTGCTGGGAGCCGCATCGGCATTAGGTGTGATTTGAGCCTGATGCCGTGTACACACGATCATTTTTCGGATCGTGTGTGGGCTTCACATCATTTTTCGGCTTCTGAAAAACAACAACATTTTTTTTAGAGCATGCTGCATTTTTTAACGACGTTTTAAACAATGTTGTTTTTCGGGTTGTAAAAAATGATCGTGTGTGGGCTAAAACGACGTTAAAAACCCGTGCATGCTCAGAAGCAAGTTATGAGACGGGAGCGCTCATTCTGGTAAACCTACCGTTCGTAATGGAGTAAGCACATTCATCACGCTGTAACAGATAAAAAAGCACGAATCGTCTTTTACTAACACGGAATCAGCTAAAGCAGCCCCAAGGGTGGCGTCATCCGCATGGAACTTCCCCTTTATAGTGCCGTCGTAGGTGTTGTACGTCACCGTGCTTTGCTAGAGCATTTTTAAAAAACGATGGTGTGTGGGCAACGTCGTTTTAATGATGAAGTTGGAAAAGCAACGTTTTTTTTTCATGACGAAAAATGATCGTGTGTACGCGGCATGAATGTTTGGATGTTATCACATCACTCGTGG